>NC_065954.1:1200000-1500833 GCF_021464435.1 Cataglyphis hispanica | reverse complement strand
CCGATCGCCGGTGCATCGACACCGAGATATGCTTAAGAGAGAAAGAAAGAAAAAGGATTCCTACCACCGGAATAACGCGTATACGCCACGATATCCCACGATACGGTGATCGCCGGATGAGTCACTAGACGAGTATTCCGCTCGTGTATCGTCTAAGAGAGTATCGGTACTCAACCGCTGCTTTAATAGCGCAATATTTAATGTGCCGCTCGCGTTCGGCAGGCTAAATCGCTACTTGGTAAAGGAGCTTACCATATGTTTCTGCATAGAAAAAGAGAGAGAGAGAAAAAGATAGGGCGCAGTGTTTTTTTCAAAGTCATTCGAATCGGAATTTTCAATGCACATCGCAAGCGAGCAAGACGATAAGTGAGCTTCATCCTTATTACTCCCGATCATGATACTTCGACGTATTTCCATATTGATTCGTTAGATACGAGTATCGTGTTTCAGATACATATCTACCTGGGTGAGTATACTCCTGTTGTGGGTGAGAGGGATCTCCGTGGGAAAAAAAGGTTCCGAAGGAAGATTGCCGTCCGGTTACTTCTTTTTCGAGCACTCTAGTATCTTTCTCCTTTCTCTATCGCCATGAATTTCCCGATGATCATCAATTTGCGTTTGTTGTTTCAAGTAATTTTAATTAGAAAGGAATTAGCGAGACTCGTGCGTTGTCCACTAAACACGATGCAACGCGCGTCTGGCTTTTGCAGTTTTCATTGCATTGAAATTGATGCGTTTTCATCAATCCCGATATCGGTTAATTTAAACTCTCATTTACGCCGGCATTGAAAATAATCGCATAACTATCGGAAAGAATTGACGTTGCTCAGCTCATAATAATTGCAAAATTCCAGGGCAATGTATAGTGGATTATCGGAATTTTATATGTATATGATCTCTGAGACAGCGTAACATAAATTACTTTTATAAGAACATAATAGGGAGATCGATTGGAATATTCTAAAAATTATACAACGATCGAGTTTCGTAAGCGTATACCTTAAATGTATTGTTACTTTCGAAAAATGCAACATTGTATTTTTTATCCCATTTTATATGTAATAATCATTCTTCGTGGAAATATAATTTCGAAATTTTCCTCTTCGAATCTTCGATTTCCGTCGATAATCGCTGTGTACATAATGGATCAGCGCTCGAGAAAAAAAAAAAAGATAAAAGAGAGGAACTTTAGAAGACGTGGTGAAGGTAGTTTCCGACACGTCATTATTGCAACAACGCGTACTGCTGATTTGAGGCGAGAAGTAGAGGCGACGACGAGCGGTAGCCGACTGGGATTTAAAGGAATGTCAGGTCACGAAGACGACGCTTTATCGCCTTGGCGGGCGGCGCGATGAAAGGCCGCGCGCCTTATCTACGGGATGTCCCGGTCTCTATCTCTATGCGGTAAAGGATTCCCGTGTTCCTACCGAGATAGATCTTATTTATGTAGGCCCTTTCTCGGCTACCGATTAAATCGACGTACGCGTCTCCGTTGCTGCCGTTGTCCCCCAGGCATCCAGATCCCGTTTCCGTCTTCCAGGAAAGACGGCGCGCCGCGCGAATAGTTTAGCCCGGAGAATCCTGGAATCAAGTCTACGAATTCCTCTCCTAACGTGGTCCACGTCGAATAAAAGTGCCGTCCGTATCACGAAAACGCGAGCACTGATTGGGAATGCGTTTTGCACAATTATTTGATATCGATATAATTCCGCATGATGAATTACGATCACATGGTTCTTAACTTCGTGGCATATATTGTCAACGAATGTGAATATTACAATTTAAAAGAGACTAAAAAAATGGACTAAAAGATATATATGTATACCTCTTTTGCACGAAACAACAAAAAAGTTATAAGAATAAATACAGATTAGTTGATCAATTTCTCAAAAAGATAAAGTATTGATTTCCTACACGAAAAAAATAGATTTCGATAGATATCATATAGAATATGACTCAAACTCTATTTATCTTCGTTTATTTATTATAAGATCGCTTTATCATTTTATAAGCCATGACAATACGTCTTCGATAACATATTGTGAGATTTTATATAAATATTTCTCTTTGACGACTATACATGTGTCAGACATTATTTCTCGATAAGCGATACTCAGGAAATGAGCGACACCGTAACGCCTATAGTTTTCAACATTATTATCTGCATAAAAGTTTTCTTTATTAATATTTGCTTACGTATATTACACCTCTATTTCATCTATAGTTATCGAAGTTTTCATCGCGTGCATTCTGCTTCACCCCTTCTTGTGTATGATAAATATATAAAGATGCAATTCATATTGCTTACTGACAGTTTGTCTATACATACTACTTGAACTTATTTTAAACAAACATAGACAAACAATAAAATAGCGTCAGGGAGACTAAAGCAAAATGATATATCTTTGTGATAAATGCGTTCTTTGATGATAACTTGATACTTTACATATATTTTTCTTTTCGTCAATAATACGTTCATCTTTGAAAGTGATACTAAAAGAAGACAAATTATATATTATGATAGATTATATATTATGTTCTATCAAATAGTACATTCTATATCATTAATTAAAAATCGGAAGATTGTTGTAATAGAATGTCAAGTTATAATTCTTCAACCCGAAATGAAATCGACTCGAATGAAATTTTCACGAAACAACGACAGGCGCGCAGGAGAGCAAAGTCGTTTCTCCAAGGTCTCGGAACCCCCAACGTGATATTCGTTCTATCGCGAGACTTAATTTCGTTCTTTTGGTGCGTCTGCCTCCTGTTCTTCCTTCTCTTCTTCCTTCTCCTCTTCCGTAGCTCGTTGTATACCTGGTCGCGACTAGTTAAGGGCCGGTCGAAACTTGAAACAGTTAAAACAAAGCCTCGCGACCGAGATAGAGAGAGAAAGAGAGAGAGAGAGAGAGAGAGGGGTAGAAATCGGAGGCTGGTCGCCCAGAGCTGAGCCGGTGAGCTCATCTAAACCACAAATCTCAGCCTCCATCAGCACACCTCCAGCGATAGAGAGAGTCCACGGTTAATAACCGTCCCGGTGTGTCGGTGTGCTGCGAGTCCGTCGCGAGTTTTGACGCGACTTAGTGTTGGTGCCTCGTCGCGGCTTCGTCGCGTCCTCCTGCACTCGCCAGGAAAGAGAAGAGAGAAGAAAGGCGCGCGCGCGCGCGCGCTCGTGTTGGTGAGCGGTCACGGATGCAAGCCGGTTAAGTGCCGGGTAGTAATATCGTAGCTTCTCTCTCACGGACACGCTCGTCGAGCCTTCTTCCTCGTATTGGTAAGCACGGACCCCCTGCGACATGGCGCCAGGGTGCTCCGCCTTCCTTCGAGGCGCTCACGATCGCGCGCCCATAACCCCCTGTCGTGGTCGTCGTGCAAGTCCCTCGGTCACCTGAAACGCCGGTCGGCCGCCCCGGCCTTCGCTTGCCACATCGCTACACCGTGTCGATGGAAATTTATACGGGCTTTTTTACAAAATTCTGGCAGATTTAATCAGCTCCATCGCTAGTCGGTCCGGTCCTTTCCTCTCCGCTTCAATTAGTTATCTTTTTATGCGCTTGCTTTGATAAAAAGCAACCTAATTTAGCGATATTTTGGGGGTTTATTCCGCGATAGAATAACGCTAAATGACTTAGAAATACTTATTTGGCGCAAGTGGTATCTCTCGCTCGCTTATAAATATTAGAATATACAATTTTTTCTCAAAATTAGAGATACATATATACGTGTTTTTAAATTAAAAGAAATTTTATAAACAAACTTCACTCTTTTCTTTTTTTTTTTAATGATAGTAATAACAAAATTATTACATAACTTTAATACATTATTCTAACATATAGTTTGCATTTTCTAAATTTAAATCTATTCCGACGTATTTAATATTATCCATAGATTTTTTGAATAACTAGTCGAATTCATCATATATCATGTGATACCGTGCCAATCTTAACGACCCGGTTATCCACCGTTTGCATATAAAATGCCGGCGCATAGAAGGCAAGGTACGTTATCGTACTTTGGCGTTCGCGAAGGTAACAGGTTGAAAACACTTGGTCCGTCATACTTATTCAAAGTGGAAGATTCCCTAGCCTCCGGGCGACTTCCCCCGAGTCGGCGGTCGCACCTGAAGGAGGTCTTCGTAGGTGCGAGTACCATATTATAGCTGGCTATAATAACGAACGCGATGGTTCGGCACGAACGTTAGCTTCCTCCCGAGCCGCCGCCGACCTGCTCTCGCTCTATATAGGAACGCCGTAGGATCGGCGACTCGCGGCTCATCTCATATGCACTTGCAAATTCGTCGTGGATTCTTGTAACAACGTTATACCCGTTGCGGATCAAGCTTCAACCTGCTATTGCCAAGGATTGCGTTTTATCGTGCACCTACGGCGATTATTATTGAATACCTTGTCTTGTATCCCCTCCCTCTTCCTCCCCGTTGCATCTCAATTGGATTCTGTGTAACGAAACAGGATTCTGAAAAAGAACGATGATATCCAACATCCGTGTGCGCGAGATAATTATGTAAATTTCCCTGGGATTTTGCGAGTTCCCTTTTCGATCCTCGCGCAGCTAAATATAAAAAAATGTCGGTGGGACGAATCGCAGTGTCATCCGCGATGCGTGAAAAACGCGCACGTAATCCTCGGCGCTTTCCGGGGATCCGGACGTGCGCCAACTCCATTAAATACGCACTGTGGACCGAGGCTAACCGTCACTAGCGTCCCCCTCATCTTCGATTCCGCAGATCGGTCTAACTCTATAAGAAAACGCGAAAGAAGATCTGCCGTCACGCAAGAGCAAAAGAGAGAAAGAAAACTCAACATCTTTGTTTGGTGAAGGCTCGGGGTGGCCCAGGCTCCGTCGGCCCGTTAGGGTGGTCGAGGGGGAGACCCCGTAGATGAGGGGTTTTGGAGGTTAAACAAACATGTGATTACCGACTGCCTACAGCTGGCTACATTATATCTGCCTACCAAGGTAACCATCTATCGCCTCTCTCTCCTTCTGTTTCTCTCTCTCTCTCTCTCTCTCTCTCTCTTCCTCTCTTTTTCTCTCTCGTGTCTCTCCGAATCCATCATCCGGGGGTTCTCTCTGCCAAGCCTTTCTCTCTTTCTTATTCCTCAGTACCTTCTTTCTTTCGTCTTTCTCGAGCATCCTCGTTCATCCCGGGCAGTCTGGAGAAAAAGAGAAAGAGAGGGAAATAGAGGAGGCAGCGAACCGTGGCCAGAGGCTATATAGCACGCCATCATCTTCCGTGGAAGATGAAGGAGAAGGAAGAAGAGAAGGAGGAACCGGAGCCTCGGGAGAAGAAGGGAGACGTATCTGTCTTTTTGAGTAGCCACCTAAGGAATGGTCTCGACCTGCGGCCGACGAGTAGACTATTTTCAACCTGTACTACGTTGTCCCTCTTTTTCTGACGATTAATTTCCTATTTACAGAAAAACTATTTTTTTACGCGTAATATTCGTCACATAATATAATGTATATATAACACACGTCTCTAGCTAAATTTCAAAATTTCTATTTAGGTAATTACATGATTTTAAATTAAATTTTTAATTCAATAACGTTTTGTACAATCAAATTATATTATTTAAGACTTTCACAAAAAAAATTTAATTTAAATAGTACATCGTCAAGAGATAGAACGAATAAAAATAAATTTATTACACTATATATAAATTATAAGTACATACATACATACATATAGATATTTTATATAAATATATTTAATTTTAAAGCATTTATTTTCCATGTATCATCAGGGATCTTCCATATATTCCCACGTAATAAAATCACGCTTATCGTGCTCGATCGCATTTAACACTAATTACAGCAAAATCTGTCATTCCTACGCGCGCGTCTCATTAAGAAATGCTGGCAGCCCCACGGGCAGCGTAAATCTCGTCATTATGTCTTGCATTTTCTTGACGAAACTGCGAGGTTCTTCGGGACGCGTGAAGTGGCTGCGGCTCGAGCAGCGGCCGTTTAATTACTTTGCGGCACGTACATCTACCGCGTGCACAAACACACACACGCGTGGAATCGCGCTCGCTCGCACACACACAAGTCTATGCGACGATATACGTGCATTCGCAACTCGTAGCCGGCATTGCAAAAGTGCAGCCTTTGATGCACGTGACGGTGAGCGCTTACACGTGTCCGCCCTTTTTACCGAGGTCTCAAGAAAGCTTCTCGCGCGAATCCGCCTCTGACTGTCTTTGGTTTCTTTTGCAAACTTTCGAGATGATGATACCTGTCTCTCAACAATTGCCGTATATTTCGTAAAAATACTTTCTTAAATTTTATATTAATGCCTCTTATGGCTTATTGTGATATACATTATTTTTAATTGAAAATTTATTCGAGTTTGTGCATTGTTACCTCTTTTTTTTTTTATAAGTACTATAGATTTGAAAAATATATTTCATCTTCATATACCATTTACTAGATTTTTCTATAAAAAAATAAGTGGCAGTAGTACTCTAATAACTATTCTCGATTAAATAGAAATTTATACGAGTTAATCGGTCGTTTCAGACTATATTGAAAAATGAATTGAAATGATAAAACGCAGTCTGAAGGGCCAGTGGTGTCAGCCCGAGAGAGAAAGACAGAAAGAGAGAAGATTCAAAGTAGGGGGGCCCCGTAGGACGCGCTTAATGGGTCCGCTTCGTCGGGACGGCTTCCTGCTTAACGCCGAACCACTCGCCCACGTCCGCTCGTTCCACGCAATTCCAGGTCATTTCTTCTTTCCCTATCCGTCGTCCCTCCTCATCCTCGGCGCGTCACATCAATCCGCCAATCATAATTTCTATCAGAGCCACCTCCGGGTGACGATAGCCGACAATCGCTAAATTACCCGGACGCCTTTTGTCTCCCACTGGGCTTCAGCCATAATGCACTTGAGCAATTTTGCCACGCGCACCACGACCATCATCGCCGCCATCGTTGGTTCCCTTCCACTTTTGTTCCCGCTATGCCGATAATATAATTTTTTTTTACGATAGAATCCTGCGTCTTTAAATATTGTTGCATTGTAGGTAATCAAAGCTATAATGATATCGAGATTAAAATATTCAACGTATTACATATTAATTCATCATTTATCTTTATAAGAAAAAAAGAAGATAAAAAATAACAAAGAGGATAAAATTCAAATGTGTTTGCTCTTTAAAAAAGAAAAACTCCGGTGGAAAAAAGACGCCTGCGGTAATTCTAGGTGAGACATGCACTTCTCAGTGTTCTGTAAACTTCGCACGAGCTCTCTTTGCGAAACCCGAGCCGCAGAAAAACGTCCCGGCGCTTCAACCCTCGACGAAGAAACGAGCGCGCCTCTCTTTCTCTCTTGCTCTTTTCCTTTTTTTTTCTCTTGGCGTCTTCGAGCCGACCCGGTTTACTCGCGTGATGCGCGTGTAGATTGCACACGCACTCGCGCCCAGTTTTTCTTCTTCGCACGAATCACGTTCTTCCCTCCTGCGCTTCTTCCCTCTTTCCTTTTTCTCCCCTACCTCCCCCATTTCTCGCGATTTTCTCTCTCTCTCTCTCTTTTTTTCCCTTTCCCTCTCAATGTCTTTTTTGGCAGGCGCTTGCGCCCACGCAACGAAAACGGACCGGCGCGTACAAGCGGCGCCTTTGAGCAAATTGAAAACACTCGTGGGATTCGGCTAATTACCGAAACATAATGAGCGCCCTCTCCTTCTCGCGTCTTCCGCCGCTCGTCTTCCCTCATTCTTCCCGCAACGTAGCCAGTTCCCAGGCTCCACGGTCGATTCCTTCAACCCTTTTATACCAGCTTGGCGCCACCGGATCTGAATGCACGGAACGTCATCTACATTCAC
Organism: Cataglyphis hispanica; assembly: GCF_021464435.1. Taxonomy (NCBI): domain Eukaryota; kingdom Metazoa; phylum Arthropoda; class Insecta; order Hymenoptera; family Formicidae; genus Cataglyphis; species Cataglyphis hispanica. Next base: position 1,492,995 of record NC_065954.1, on the reverse strand, counting down.
AGACTTTCGTCTTTCATCTTCGCTTATGACGGATGGAGAAGCGTTGCTTGATTCCCAAGCATTATGATCCATTGTGGAGTTTGGCTTTTATAACATGACTTTTCTTTACTCATGACGTTACTTTCTGTCTCGCTCCGTATGCCAATTTTTTGCAATATAATTTATGATAGATCTAGTACATCAAGAGATGGTGTTAAGTTAACATGTGGATGAACGCTTCTCTTATTCCTCCATCTTGTCTTTTTTCTATTTTATCTTTTCTTTATCTTATCTTTATTTTAAAATAATGTGGTGTAACGCTAGGCACATGTCGTGTGATTAGAATGTACGCTGTTGCGTGAAGTATAACTTCGACACACGATCTACAGATGCGGGAGTAAATCAGTTTAACGACCGTACTTGAATCCTCATTCCGTTCTTCATTATTTTATTGTGATAACTAACGAGCTGACAAGCGAGACAGATGTTTCGCGGCTATCGCAAACGCTCCTAAAATCGTTTTCTAAAGGGACCACCTCATCGCCGGCGAAACTCGGCGTCGCGACGACGTCGTTGGTGGTGCATCTGTTGCAAATTAGGGCGGCCTATAAAAAGGCGCTATTTTTCGCCGAAAGCAGCGCGAGTCCTTGAATGGCAAATAGAGCGAGTCACAGAAGAGAATTATCGCTTATTCTATGACATCAAATCTCACGATCATCTCATATTTTTCACGCGTATATTGTGCCTTAACAATAAGCAATATAAAATTACGAAAATATTAGCAAAACAATATAAGCATAATCTATATATTTTTCTTAAAAAAAAAAAAAAAAAATGCTAGGAAAAAGATTGATAGGAATAAATATAATTTATCGATGTAATTAACAATAAGTAATCTCTAGAATTTGCGCGAGATTTGTTAATCGGCTCGTCGTTTACGTTCGTCGCCTTGATTCTCTCACGGGAACGAAGAGGCTTATGCGAGATTCTTTCGCGACGCTGATCGAAGTGGGGAGGGCGGGGTAAAAATTTGTGTTACGGTCGAGCATACCCACACGTATACACATATGTTGCGCGCGCGATCAGAGTCCCGACATCAGAGGCGCCGCCGCGCAAACTCTACTAATGGATATTCGACGACGACGACGACGATGGCGAGGACGAGGACGAGGACGACAAGCCGAGCGCTGGGCGCAGGACGTGGGACGGGGACGGAGGAAACGGGGCTCCTTACTGTTTGTCGTTTGAATGTTTTAGGACCTCTGCTTAACCAACTTACTTACTGCCTCTGTGGGAGACAGCCGCTGCCGTGTTTGCACGGAACATTTCTTCTTTTTCTTCCCTCCTCCTTCCTTCTATCGGCCGTCCATCGTCATTGCCGTCGTTCTCTTCCTCCTTCTCCTCCTCCTTTTTCACTCTTCCTGAAACTGCGGACACCTTCTGTGTCGCTCTACGAACACACAGCAGACATTTCTCTCTATGACGGATGCTTCTGCAAACACGCGTATCTGTTTGCGCTTTCTGGCGGCTGCGTCCGGATACCACCGTATTTTTGGTATGCGCAACGAGCGGCAGTTAAAAATCGACGCGCCACTATCGCCTACTATTTTTCTACCGATTTCGTGTTCAAATTTGCTTCCGGGTACGCCGCCCCCGTGGTTTGTTCAGTCGGCGTTACATTAACGATGTATCGCGAGAACAGGGATTCACCTGGCGGCGGAATCGCACTGCAATTTTTTTTTTATATTGTCATAGAGACCTCTGACGAGTTGTTTACACAAATTCATCTACGTGTTTTACACGCGACGTTTGCGTATCAAGGGACACGTAAAACAGAGTTAGTTAAACATACAACGGCGCGCGTTCTATGAGTCCATTATATTCATAGAATAATAAAATAATATCGGATGATGTTATCGATAAAGAGAAAAATCTAAGTAATTTAGTTCGTGTTGATGAGAGGTATAAATAAGAAAAAGATTAAAGTTAACCGCGCGAACAAATCAGCTGATCAAGGTTCCGAAGAATCGCGATTACGCATTCGCGGCAAATCTCACGCATTTTACGCTGTATGCGTGCATCGTCACTGCTTCGAATTATTGAGACAGATTGTAATAGAGAGAGCTGAAGTTTGAAACTTTGGGGTTATCGGAACATCTTCTCACGGGTCATAGATAACGGGGACCGATAATTTGAGGCGATCTCGTTCGAGATCTCTAAGGTTGGACGGGAAGAAAAAAAAAAACAAGAGACAAAAGCAGTCAAGAGATACAAAAAATGTCGAATGACGAGTTCCAAAAAGCTTAATGCACGCGTTAATTCTCCGATTATTCCCCTTCTCGGCTATTTATGACCGCCGAGCTATCCATATTTCATATCATATATCTCTGAACGGTCGTTTGGCCTCGAAAATTTCATTTTACGATTCGTTTCGTTTTTCTTATCTATGCTTTTCTCACGACGATCATTATTAATCGATAATAGCTCATTTACCATATTAACGTCATCGACAACAATATTATTCCATATTAGTAGATTGTAACGGCGAACAATAAAAATAATATAAATATTTATACGAGAACAAAGAGTTTTTCTTTTTTTTCAAGCAGTAGTAAAAAAATATTTTCTTCCTCCTTACGTGACTGAAACATAATTGTAGCTTGTTAGTTTGGGAGGGTCAGTTTAATGCTAATAAATTAGACTTACTTAAGGGTAATGGAGCAGCGCGAGTAGCGAAAAGACTTTATGCTTCCCAGGGGTAAAATATTTCATGCGTGTTGTCGACATACGTTTCTCTTACGTGACATGACCATTCAATTCCATTTTTTCAGTGAAATCAGGAGAGCGAGCGTGTCACGAGCGACGAATGGTGGTTAGAGGATTGCATAGTCTCGTTTCACGCGAGATGTCAGATGCTTGGCGCAGCTTTTATGGCGTTAATCAATCGCGTCTAGCCTTTCTCGCGTGCGCATTTGCTGATGTCAAATGAAGAAATAGATCATCAGTGATGTAGGGGAGAATTGATAAATCTAATCAATACTACGTATTAATATATATTTTAATTTCATAAAAAATATGTCGGAAAATAAATCTCTCGCCTATAGCTCTCGCACAAAAATCAATTTTTTTACGGATTCAAATATATGTATAAAGACTGGGTATCGGAAATTATAACAGTGACATACATTAATTCGCTCTTTAGAATTACATTGCGTTTAAAGTGGTAAAACATCTAATCCGTTTTTAATACATTCGCAATGTCTCTCTGTTGCGGTTCGATATAATCGATCCGATATTCCGTATTCCGTGCGGTCTTCTAAATCGCAATGTTCTCGATGGGAAAAATATCGGCGGCGGTCAGTATCCCTTCGTGCCACGAGCCCTCGTTCGTATTCCAAAAAACGAAGGGACGCGCGATTACCAGATAGAAGGGTGCGGTTGCGACGATTCCCGTATTCTTCACGATAATAAAGCCCCGACTCGTTTTCTTTCTCTCTCTAGAAACTAAGGGGGTGGTTAAGTCCAGATCCCGAGGGTTAAGTTTCGCCGAGCTTTCAGCCTTGCATTTTCTCCTAGTTTTCTCTTTTTCTTTTCCGCTTCTCCTTGCTCTCTGATGCTTCTCTCTTCTTTCTTTTTCCTTTTTTTTTTTTTTTACATTTGACCCTATGACGATGAAATCACAGGGTCGTAACACCTCAACTGGAAACGAATCCGACGACTGTCGCTGTGGCAGGGTCGAAGTAAAAAAGAAAAAGATGAGAGGAGGAGAGTCCGATAATCGGTTTCAATCAGCACCATTGTCGGTCAGCGTAATCCGCTAGACTGAAGTATAAAAAAAAGAATAGTAGCGCGAACGAGCGAAGGCGAGTTTCGCTGGCTCAGCAAGGAAAGCTTGTTCCCGGTGAACACACGTGTATAGACCTTGTCTAAGCTGTATGTATAGTATTGTCTTTAGCCAATATTTAATGTTCTATATTTAAAGAATCGTCTAGCTTCTCTACATTCGATACGATGAGATCGATAAATACTGTGCTACCAATGCTGTCGTTGTCTTGCATTTATTTAACCGGGAAGTTAGGTGAATTCTCGATATAGATTGTGATATTCTTGCTCATTATTGTTAATATATCGGATACATATTTTTAGTGTACTATTCTTCCAATAGAATTGATTTTTCTGTGGAAAAATAAGAGTAACGAGATTATTCGATCTCTTTTAATAATCCATAATAATGAGAGTATATTCGATTTAAAAACGAAACGTTCAATGAAAAGGTAGAAGAGAAGTAAAAGTTAATCTCGAATTTGCCGTTGCGTCATTAAAGCGAGGCGGCGAAAGGAACAGCCGTCCGTGGAATTCATTTTGTTTGTCGCGTACCGCGATAAGAGACGAGCTTCTGTACCACTGTTGGATCTGCGTTTCGAATCACCCGTGTATCCCATGTTCCGAGGGCCTCAAAGGGCTGCGGCACCGCCCGCTCCTAAAGCTTTTGCGAGCAATTCTGCGAGTGTGCAATTAGCGCGATATGCAAACAGCCGCAAAAAGAACAGCGACGACTGACGGCGCGACACATTGGAGAAAACGTCGCCCGAAACTCTCTGGAATCTATTCAAGAAGCATTTTTCCCGCTTTTCGCGCTAAAAGAAAAAATTCGAAGCTTCCGCTCTTGTGTATTTCACGGCGTATCGAGCATCGCCGGCAATTTCACACTTGCGAATCGAGCGAACGTACCTCGCGGCGGCGCGAGTTCCCATCTCTTCCGTAGTCGCGGGATATAACGCGCGCCCGACGTCGTCTCTCAAAGAGATTTTTTTCCCTTCATCATCCTTCGGGCGGGAGCGAGAGGGACAGAGAGAAAAAAAAGAAAGAGAGAGAGTGACGCCTTCTTTATACACGCGGTCGTCTGTAAGCAGTCTGATTTCCGTTTAACGTTGCCCTCTGTTGCTTTTTTTTTTTTCCGTATCAACCGCCGCGGAAATCGAGGGAAAGGACGATTTTAGCGTGTACCCTCCTCTAAGCCTTGACAATTCTCGCTTAAATAACCTCTCGTGTACGCTCTTATGTAAACGTAGAGCCACGTCAAATGTATTTATCTTGAATACTTCCACGAATTGTAGTATAAATTCGAAATGGCATTTCGCTGCAGATTTGTTGAACATTGTATGTTTAAAAAATGTTCTTATATTTTTTGTGCATTATAAATAATCTAACATGTATAAAGTTTGGAGATGACATTTTAAGTGTTAATTTAATTATACGTAAATTTTTGTCTGAAATTTTTTATGATAAAATATAATGAGAGATGTTTAAAGCGTGGAATAGTGATTTAATTTCTGTTTCCGTTTCTCTTCAATGAGCCAGACTTGAATCGCGCGAAGCTTATCAGAAATTATGATGACGGCGCGATAGCATTGGTCGGCGACAGTACTTATTTACTTTCATTCGGTGATCAACGAACGGCGTTAAGTCGATAATCTTTATCTCTTTGCGTGCACAGTGGGTCCATTGAACGGTTCCGTTCGATCCATGGAACTTGTGCGCAATTTGACTTGAGGACACCGGAATTGAAATTAGCATCAATGAGACGATTCGCTCGACGTTAATAGTGCTCTTCAATATTCACGAAAAATTTGCTTATCTTTTTACTATTATTTTAGTACAATAATAAGTGCGAGATATCAAACGAATTAAAAATAAATTTTTATATTTAGAAATTAATTCCATTACACTAAGATATCTAGATATAAAAGAAGTTTCATGTTCTATTAATCTGTCTGTAAAAAATGTTTGTCTGTTTGTAAAAAATCGTCTTTAAAAAATTATCTGAAAAGAAAATTAGAAATAGATCGGGTAGCATTATAGATAAAGAAATATTTCCCGTTGCCCTCCTTAACGATTTAATCGAGATGAACGCGGCATATTGTGACACCTGTCATATTTCACCGAGCAGCAGCGTTTACAAAGTAGCTTCGAAAATCGGCACGATTTCACGTGGAAGGAAAGATGGAACGCGATCTAAAGAAGTTGCTCGCGTTTGCTCGGCTATCCAGCCGGCCTGCTATTGGCTCGTCGGCTTACGTGCAAGTCGGCCATAATGCCCGAACCGGATGATGGAAAAGCCACCCTCGATTCGGGCCAATTAGCTTCCGGGCGAGTAAGTGGCAGAGAAACCCCCCAAGGATCCATTTCTCTCCCATACTCCTCCTCCTCCTCTTCCCCATTACTTTCTCCTTCTCTTCATCGTCTTCACCGTTGAGACGCCACGAATTGACCTAACTGGCCTCGCTTTGCCAACGAGCGAGACTGTCGCGTCGCGTCGCCGAGCCGTCTGTAAGCCCAAAGTTCATCGCCTAATTCATTCTTAGAACTGGAAGACACTCTGTCACGCTCCCACGCGTCAATTCCCCGAATTCAGATTGATTCCAACTAATTGACTTGGTCGAAATTATGCGCTTAATCGCGAGGTAACTTGGAGGTAACATCTGCGAAGATTGACACGAACTAAAAACGCGATTAGGTTTTAGCCGCTCTGGGAAATGTTTCGATTCCGAGGAGGTTTTGCACGTGCCGTGACTGCTCGAAAAATTAATTAAACAATTTCCAGTTGTATTCATTTTATACGTATGTACTCACTTTTATAATTAATGTAAAATTCGATATATTTTTTTTTACCCAATTTTTTTACACAATCGCTCGTACGCATTTGGCGAAACTTTTATGTGATTGTCTTCGGTTTTAATCAATTTGGATTAAAAATTTTAGGATTTTGTATGATTTATGAAATATTCAAAATAATATTTCGATATTTCATAGTGTTTTTCATAATTTTTTCTTAATAAAATTATATTCTTTTGAAAGTTATAAATTATATTGAAAAATTGTCAATCTCCCTCCTGTGATTGATGATGTAAAGTAGAAAAATTTATTTTTGTGCCGCATTATTAAATACAAGGAAATATCACCGAGACAGTTTGCTTTTATTTTTATTCCGTGTGACGAAGGTCCCGAGATGGGCCAGTCGCGTTCGCGTCCAGAACACGTCCTCCTACACGACAGGTCCTCCGCCCAGGGATAGAAAAATCCACCCCTTTTTCAAGCGGTCGATACCAGGACGACCAACCTTACCACCACCTTCCCTTTTCCCGCTCCGATGCGTTCCACCCCCGTCGCCTCCTCGTCTTTTCTTCGTCGCACCCTTACATGGCAAGCGAGCTCTCCCGCTCGCACCCTCGCCTTCGGCGAAAAGTTTCGTTCCTCCGCCGCTTTCTGCCGAGGTAGCGCCACGAGACTCGTCGTCAAGAACCACCCTCTTTCGTCCTCCTCGCTTATATCCCCACGTATCGTACACATACACGAACCACCCCTTTCTCTTCTTTCCGTCCGATGACTTTTTACCAGTATATCTTTTCTCTCGTTATTCTCGCGTTATTCGTTCGGATATCTACTCGATCTCGAAATGCGTGTATGTGTGTGTGTGTATCGAAGATCGTATATATATACACACACGAGTGTACGTAAGCGGATGAGAGTGCGCACATACGGGAGATACGTACATTGGCAAGGACGGCAAACTGAACCGCACATGCACTGCTACCTGATGTACCGATGGCTAAGTAATCCTCGGACCATCGGCCAACTCCTTCATTCTCAAAGTGAAAAGCGCCGACTTTTTCCTCTTCTGTCTTTCTCTCTCTCTCTCTCTTTCTTTTTCTTTTTTTTCTGTAACTCATCCTATCTTTTAGTTCACAGTTCTCATCTTTGCAATACTTCGAAGCGCGTTCTGCACTTCGCTTTTTGCTCTTCGCTACGGCGAAAGAATTTCGCGATACCGCCGCCGGTGCTGCTTAAAGTCCTTATTTTCAGTCTCTCACCGAGGCAGGCCCTTTCAGCCCAAGAGATTTGTTTGCTCTTCTGTACGATCAGTTGACCAAACACTAAAGACAGTAATGGCGAGGCTTTGTTGCACGCCTTCGCCTTCGTTCTCGTCTGACCAACGACGAATTATTTTATCCCTATATTTTTCGTCAATCTTTTTTAATCTTTTACGTTTTCCACTTATTTTACTCTCATTTTTTGCCCGTCTCTTAAATATTATTTGTGTAAAAAAGAGAGAGAGAGAGAGAACAATTTAAAATCAGAAAAATAGATTTAAAGTTACACGTGCATAAATTTTTTTATTGGACTATATACTCTCTCTCTCTCTCTCTCTCTCTCTCTCTCTCTCTATATATATATATATATATATATATATATATATATATATATATATATATCATCACGCGGCTCAAAAACGGCGCATCTAAAGAAATCTCCGGATTCCGTGATCCTGATGGCGCAGGAATGAGCGGACAAGAGGAAGGGAGGGGGGAGGGAGGAAGGAAAGGAGACGCGCGAGGAAGAGAGACGCAGCAGCAGCAGCAGCAGCGTGTGCAGGTTCGTGATTCAAAGTAGGTGGGCCCCCAGGTAGCCAGGACAGATAACACCCGGAGATTACCGCGGACAGAGTCATTAGCAATGTCGGCTTCTGTGTCGGTCGAGATATTCTCTCACTTTCCTTTCCTGCGGCCCCCTCCTCCCTCTCTTCCCTTATCCTCTTCCTCTCCTCCGCCGTGCGGTTTTATCTGCTCGGTCAATTCATGCGGCGCGATATACACAACGACCGCTTCGCAGCCTACCACTTACTTTCTATCCTACAACCATCTCATTCCCCCTCTTTTTTCTCTTACTCTGTTTTTTTTTTCTTTATTATTATTCTCTCTTTTGAACTAGGTGCTTCTTGTAATACTAGCCCCCTCCCTTTCTTCTCTCGCGAATCATACTCTCCCTTTCCCCCGTCTATCCTCTTTTTTATTCCTCTTTCGCCGACATGTTGCACGGGTAACATGCATCGCAAAAGACGCGCATTAGCCGCGCTCGAGCGAGCCCAGATTGGTGTCCGGAGAAATACTAATTGCTCCGATCGGCGTTTGCACATATTTTCCACGGCGCCAGAGGCGTGTCGAGGCCGAAGGTCCACGAGAAACGAGATAGGGACGAGAGGGAACCGCCGGGGCGACGCACAAGGGATCGGAAGAGGGAGGCGGGGAGGGGGACGGTCGGCGATGCCGAGGGGAAAGAGAGAAAAAAAAGAAAAGAAGCATTCGGCTTTGATAGGCTAATGACAAACGCCTAGATTGCCGGCTTATCACCCGGCCAGCGCTAATTATTTCCCCTTTGTGCCGTGCCGCGCATAATGGCGTCCGTGAAGGAACGAGCGAGAGAGCGGGTTCTCTCTTTCCGCCTTACATGCGCCGTACGATTTACACGCACGAGCGTGACGGTGAATTTTTTTTTGTTACCGTGCGCGCCGCGTGAATTTCTCGTCGCGTATTGGACGGCGTTGCGCGTCTTTACGAGTCGATTCTTCCACTTACGATTTCACGGTGAACCTTTAACTTATCCTGCGATGAATTCTATTTTTCCCGTGCGGGACGTGTGAGCCGATTATTTGCTTGGTACGCCAATTTTCACTTATGAATATAACGATAAATTAACATGTCGGATATATCTGTGGTTTTTTTTTTCGATTCTTTGATCTCCCCTCTTGCATTATAATTCGTATACACGCATTAATTAATTTATGCACGTTTTTTTTCTGAAGTTTGTCCTCTAGCTTTGAAACAGACTTAGAGATTATCGCACGATTGACATATTTTCGAACGCGATATTTCGCATCATTAATAATCTGTCCTTCGCAGTTAATTACAGAATAAAAATAAAAATTTTAAGGCTTCCGCGAACAATTCTTGGCATGTCTCGATATTTCTATTTCCGTAGACTAATCTGGTATTAATACTTTAATGATATTGCTCGTGATGTTGAGCGAAATTTGTATTGTAGTATTATCTTTTAGCGAGAATAATCTAAATATAATTTCTCGTAAAATTTAGCTTTTACTATCATCTTCGTAAAATTTGTAGATCCTTCCAAACTTTTAGAATTTCGGTTAAGAGCAACTGCGACAATCTATGATAACAAATGTTTCTTTTGAAGGTGAATATTCTTTTAGATTTAAAAGAAACATTACGAGGTCTCGCGCGGTGGCGAATGAACCGGTTTCTCGATGCCACTCATTGAAATTAATCTCGCTTCCCCCCTTCGCTCATACGATGCAGTCACGATATACGGATGATAAGCGCGCTATCGATATGTTTTATTTGACGAAATGGCAACGAGAGACACTGCGGGTTCCATTGAATTAATAAGGGAATTCGATTGAGCCTCCCAGAGAGCGACCGATATCCAGAACTATCGGCCATGTTTTCGAGCGTGTCTATCGATCACTATGTTATGTGCGTCGATAACCGCGCTTTATATATAAATTATGCCGACGACGATGGAGTCTTGACTCCGCGAAAGCGGCTGATCGGTCGGAAGTGATGGCCCGTCGCGGATCCAAGAATCCATCTTCGTGGATTCGAATCGAGCGATGGGGGCACGGGACTTCTGGCAAAATCGATCGTCCGCATTTTAACAGACGACCCCGATAATTTGTTCGCTACCGTTCACCTATTAATTTCTCTCCCTCTTTACGCATGCGACAAACGCGCGCACGCTGCTACGTGCGCTCGCCCTTTTGCGTGCTGGAATATTCTGAACATTCCTTTGGATCGTAATAAAAGCACACGCGTGCACCGGTAAATTTGCTCGGACGCGACCGACATGAACCTCGTGAGCGAGTAATAACTCGCGTCCATTTAACAAGATCGATGGGTTACCGCTCTGGATAACGCGAGTTTTTAATCGCGAGGTCGATAAATTATCGTAATCGGGGGGAGTTGGTTTATCTCGATAATTTGATAAATTTGTATTATGCCGCTTAACAACAATAATTTGGCGGCAAGTGCGGCACTAAATCGAAATGTGTACGCATTATGGTAGGTAGAGTAAATACGCGACTGTTTTATCATAGTCGTTTCTGTCCATTAGCACGCATTCGTTCGAGTGCTAAAAGGGATTTGTCTTCGACAAATATTAATTGCATATATAACGACAATTTCAATGCGATATATACAATAATTTCAAGCAAATATGTGTTCGCAAATCGTCATCGTCGGTGACGATAAAATTACGCGTAGCTTGCTCGTAAAGCTCGATTACTTTTGCAGACTTTGTATCGATCAGCTCGGCATGATGCATTATTGTAATAGCCGCTTTGCCAAGCTACTTTCTTCCTGACCCGCACGGAACTTTATGAAATACTTGCACGAAGATTAATTAACGGGGAGACGGAGTAACATGCCAGCGCGCACGCTCTCTGATTGTATGATTAACGGCGACACCTTCTTGACACTTTTTTAATCTGACATATCTCTCTATATTTTTCTTCGTGCAAAATCGCTCTCGTGTCTCGTGCCGCATTTGTTTCTTAATTTTGCGCCGTGCTGTACATCATTCTCAGACCACGCTCGCAATGACTAATCACGAAAATTTTAAACTCCGTGACTTACGCTAATTGGAATACTTCGACTATCGTTTAAAAACGAGATGCGTTTTCTGCAAAATCTAAAGATATTTGAAGAAATTTATAGCTCTTGAAAAAACTTATTCTACAACATTATACGTCTCTTCTTAACTCAAGGATTTATTAAGGAAAGCCTTTTATGACATTGCATCGTGTCAAACAGTTGGTCTGAAAGTACAAACAAAGTGAATTAATTGCAAACGTTCTTTGTCAGAGTTAATATAAAACAATCTGTCCCAATGTATGCCCCCTTTACTTATTACAGACGATACTGAACTCGATGCACAAGTATCAACCGAGATTTCACCTCGTGCGAGCCAACGACATCCTGAAACTTCCGTATTCGACGTTCAGAAGTTACGTTTTCAAGGAGACGGAATTCATTGCCGTAACGGCTTATCAAAATGAAAAGGTAAGTAAGCGACCGTCAAAATTTCTCCTATGCAAAAAAAACTTTTGCTACACTAATGTCAGAGTATCGCAGAGCGATTTTTTGCAAAATTCGAAAAGATCGACTTTGTATTTTATAATGTCTGTTGTGTGGAAACTTTTAGAAAAATACTTAAAACTTTACTTTGTTTTTCCGTATCTTGTAAACTTCATCGGTGTAAAGATATAATCTTTCTGAAACTCTTTTGATTCATTAAGAATTCGTCACCTTATTGTAAAAGAAATAGTAAAACTCTCACGCATAGCAAGAATTTTTATCAGGGAAAAACAATCTCGCGTTATGATCTAAGTGGGCGGATCGTTTCAGTTCTCTTCTGGCCTTCCTTCGTTAATTAATAATTTCCCTACATTCTCGCCTCGATAAAGCTGTGGACGCGAAGACCGTTTCGTGGAATAAACGAGCCTTCTCGGTACGCATTATTTTCGGTAGTGAATGAGTTGCTCACACGCGCGCACGTGGCACAAGAAGAGACCGGGCCTTGTACAGAGATTTTAGATCGTTTATTATTACTATCTTAATTATCGCGCCTTCTTCGTATGTCGAATACAAAGCGAAACAGAATATTCGAGAATCTCATCCAGGTCTGTACCGCGAATGTAAATTAACAAGAAATCTTTTAATTTACAAATATTCTTTTCTAAAAGAATATATATAAATCCATTAATATATATATTAATTTTGTGTTTAGATCACCCAGCTGAAGATCGATAATAACCCTTTTGCGAAAGGATTTCGGGACACTGGCGCGGGAAAGCGCGAGAAAAAGTGAGTATCGCTTTTAAAACTGCATTTTAAACGCAATATGTTTTTTATTTTCTTTTTAATTCTTTTCCGAAATTAAAAATAAAGAGCGACTCTATGCCAAATAGATGTAAATACTTTTTACATTATATCTGTATATAAAAGTTTTCGTTCATATAATTTATTTACGATAAAATATGTAATATTGATAATCAGAAAAGAGTTAAAAAGAATCAAAGTAGACTAAGCGTCTTTCATCCGGTGAAAAGAATCGTACAGAACGGATTAAAAAACTACCCTAAATGCAAAGCAAGGGATATGCCCTCTCTTCGAATCGCGCTTCGTGAAGAGCGCAAAGAGCGCGAATCTGTCTTCGGGGTCGACCTAATTGATCGTAGACCTTTCGAGCTTCCCCTCGATCGGGACTATTATGCCGACCTTAGGGTCACCCCCGGAGCTAAGGGTTGGTTTCACAGGGCTCATTTGCACTCCGCATCGCCGGCAGTGCCGTCCATTTGTATTCAATATTGCGGGTTTATGAGCTTATGTCAGCGAGCGCGCTCCCCTCGGGATGCTGGCCCGTTGCCGTGGACCAAGCCGCTATGGAAACCAATTTCGATCTCATTGATCGCGGGGTGAAAAGTGGATTTTGATGAAGTTAAGTTTCGCTATGCATAACAATTTAAGTTGTTCCTAATCCTCGTTACGTTATTAACGAATATATTCTCAGAAAAATTTCATGGCTATGTGCACGCGCGAAAGAAAGAAATATTTTATAATGTCTATGATGTCTACGAATCTCGTACTATCGCAGGAAGCGCATTAACGTTATGTGGAAAGAAAGAAAAAAAAAACGGTTTAAGCCGCGGGACAGAAAATTTTCGGAAAATTGTGGTCTGCGATGTCGAGCGGATAAAGAAAGGGCGAGGTTAATCGAGAAAATATGCAAAGCAGGGGGGACGCGTCGCCGCGGCACCGCCTAATTAGAATAAGGGTTAGTTTTGGCTTATGGTTTCGGTTAAGGGCGGTTGGATGCCATCAGGAAGCCACAGGGAAACTGTAAAGAGAGAAAGAGAAGGCACAGCGGGGAAACACCGTCAGAAAGAGACGAAGAGACGTGTCGCGAGAGAAGGAGAGTAGCGCAGCGAGAAGAGGGACCGGGGGTTGGAACATAGCCAATCATCGGATTAGCATACTGATGCTCAGGGGCGGCGCTGTCGTTAACGTTGGAGGGTGCCACTCTTGGCGGCTTTGAATTTTATATTGGCCTTATAGAGATCGTTTTGTGGCTGCACAAAGACTGCGCTTCGAGAGCGTAGGTGATCCTCGTACGAAACCGCTTTCCTCGATCGCGCATGTCCCAATGCATTTTTTACGCACTACACTTTCGATCGTTTCGTAGACCTCCGTATAACGTACTAAACCGCTAATAGCGATATCGAAAGAGTCAAGAAGAATAGAAGAATAAAAGAGAAGCGATAAAAGTAACCGCAAATGTGTAGCGAATCCAATCTCGTCGGAAATTAGCCTCGCGCAATATTATTTGGACGATCGCTTATATAATTCAAGATAGGTAACCGCGCACACAATTGTATTCTCTGTGGAAATCGCTTCCACTCGACGCGATAAGCGTTAAACGACACTGACAGCTGGTGCATTGTTTCGTTAATTTTTTAACAACGCGCGACGCGGCGTTTCGTCACGAGATGTAACGCCACTCGAGCATGACGAGTTGATTCGCTGCAGCGCTTAAAAAAAAAGACGGGACAAAAAAAATGAAAGAAAGTACGCCGGTGTGCGGCGAGTTGTCACGTCATTCATCATCATATACACCGTGGAAAGATCGCATTGCGATACGCGGCAATTTAGTTCGTTCGCTTGTGAAACTCCCACTACCTCCTTTAATACACATAACGCAATGCGATACGTATTTTCTAGCGATATATATTTAGCGCGGTTGTTAAATTAATAACTGTGACACTGACTACCTTCTCCGGGATTAATTTATTCATTCGATATTTACTCATTCGGCTAGCACATACTCTGCGTCTGATTAATGAGCGGATCGAGGAATCTACAAAGAATCTGATAATGAGTTTTACTCTTAACTTTTGCAGTTAATTATATTATCCGTAAAATGAAAATCGTTGGCATTCCTGCGAGTTCTCCGCATATAACAAAGCATTCCTTCGAGATATAATTACTAGCCGGATTAGCCTCCGGCTTTACCTTTGATTTTCGTTAAAAAATATCCATCTAACTTTGTTGGGTAACGTCGAAAAATTTGCGTTCAGAATGACATGTGCAGGTAATGACATTTTAAATATCTCGTTGTTTGCAGTAATATAATAGTGTCAACATTATTATTTCTTACCACATAATCTCTTGATTCTCTAATCATTAATAGTCTCAATTTATAATCTCTCAGTTTTGTTAATGCAAAAATATCCATCGCTTGTCAGACTCTAAACATTGCGATTATATATACATTGCAATGGCAAATATATTTTGGCAGAGTAAAGGAACAGTTTCTATCCTTTTTAGAAAAAAATATTTTTTTTTTTTTTTTTGCGATGATACGAAAAGCGCCGCAAATACGTCTCTCATAATCGCGCCAAGTCGAAATATTCGATTCCGCAAGCTAATCCAGAATTAATTGGCGCGCACGGATCCTTTCGAGCGAGCACGGGCAAATTTTCCTGGAATGTCTCTAATCACGCGAAGGAAACTCGATGGTACGTTACCGTCGACAATCGAGTCGAATGACGGGCCGGGGTTACAGGGGCACGACGGAATGGGGAAAGGGAAAGGGAAAGGGGGGAATAGGGCAAATCTAATGCATCGTCTCGTGCAAGCAGAACAAACCTAAGCCTCGTGTAAGTCCCGGCTATAGCCGTTCGCACAACGAGAGGCTTACCGGTACCTTAATGCCATGTAATGCGATCAGTTCACTAACACACAGCGGCGGCGCGCTTTCGCTTGCCCGAGGTGCATCCGCGCTCCTCATGGATGCATCCGTGACATGCACTCGTTGCAGCAACGAGAAGGGCGTGCAGGCTCTCTGGTTTGTACGTAAGTGCGAGAGCGCGCCAAATCAATAGTTCGCCGTCGTGCACCCGGTATAGAATTCTCGAATAAGTACGCGTCCCTCTCTCCTCCCGTCTGCGGTCTCGACGAGAGAGACGTTCATTTTTATTTGCACTCGCCGAGACCGATCGAAGTCGTCGTTTAGCGCTAACCACGGCTAATTATTCTTTTTTCCTGCCTGCATTTCAGTCGATTGTAAAATCAAACTGTAAAAATATATAAAGATTCATACATATTAATGTAGATTAATTAGAGATGATTAAAGCCGTTAAGTTTATCTAGAGGCTACTTATATAAAACGCAGTTCAATAAATCACGTTGCGATATACGCGATTCTTTGCGTAGATCGGGTGATAGAAATACGCTGCTGCCCCGAGGAAATCGCCAATAGATCAGCAGCGCATCGCGAATCGATACGGTCTCTCGCGTTCGATATCGCCGCGACATCGTGAAAAATGATCATGACTGTCGGGATACAGGCGGCTAGAGATGTCAGCGCGATAAATCAACGCTCCATTCCCTTTAGCTCCTCACGATTCACGGAAAAAGGTTCTTTGCGTCGTACCGCGACGCGGAGAGCGATATAAAATAGTGTGCTTCGCGTATATCTCGAGTATATCTATCGTTTATGCGAGCTTATACGTACAATATGCACACATAGACGCGAATTGCGCACACTCTCGCTCGTCTAGTTATATGTGCAAATAGCCGCGAGTGCCATAAAGTTAGTACGTCGCGCACGTGAAGGCAACGCACGCGCGAACGGAGGAGAGCTGCTACGCGCTAGACGCTTGGCGCGCGCATAGGAAAGGCGTTGAAGGCACAATTAAGATAATTAATCTAATACCGGCCGCGCCTCGGGCCGATACAGCTACCGGCGCTCGCATAAATCCCGCAGCCTCCTTTATTGCATCGCTCGCCAACCAGCTTTGCGTGAATTATCGTCGTAGAGACAGGCCGCTTACACGTCGAGAGTCAGCGCTGACGCTCATGCGTCGAGGCCTTTTTTGAGATTCTCTCTTCGACACAATACCTCTCTGTCTCCCTGCGATCGCATGATCGTGCGCCTGTTTCTCTCGAACGCGATATTTTATTCTCAATGGAAAAATATATCGTTCTACTTTTTATAAGACATACATAATCGCGAGACAACATTTACGGAAATTTCGCGGAATTTTAAGTAAAAAGCCTGAATTATATTCATTTTTGGCATATTACAAATTGAAAATTGTGACATTACAATAACTTTCACATATGATATGTTGTAAGTTAAACGATCAATGTGCATAGAAAACAAAAATATAGCCAAATTATTACGCTTGGTGTATAATCGTTGCTCGGTTTTTGCAACATTTATCTGCAAACGTATCTTCTTACCGCACATTGTTTATTATATATATTTTCAATTGAAACATACGCATGTTAACAAAACCACAACGAGATGTTGCCATTGATTTAGCATTGAAATTGCCGCTGCTAAGGAAAGAGGTAACTTTATCATTCGCCTTTTCGTTATATTCTCAGAACCAATTATAGTGTGCCGTAATCATTGAGCATTCACGCGTCTCAAAAGAGATTAGCAACATTGATAAATCATATTGAAATAGAGGTGGAACCCATTTTATCCAGCAGCTTTCCACGCTGTAACATTTTTTAACGATTGATTTTTTAACGATTGATAATTTTTACTAACTACTTAATAGTTAGTAACCGCCTTTCCATAAATCAATAATCAATCTATATAGAAATATGAAAGCATATAAAATGGACTTTTAACTTAATTTTACGCGATAGAAAATTAGTTTAAAGAGCAAATTAAGCGCGAACCTCACAAGATTGCTAACTCCGCGTCGTTGTTGCAGAAGGCAGGCGCTACTGACAGTATCGGGCGGCGGTTCCCGTTTGACAGCTGGCGGACCAGCGTCGCCGGACAAGAGACGCTCATCCAACTCTGCCACCGATCTCATGGATGACGAGGACAAGCTGCTGGATGTGGTCGGCCCCGACACGCCACATCCGGCCCATCATCATCGGGAACGGGAGCACTCCCGGGAAAGGGATGACCGAACGAGCGAGCGGGGCGAAGGTAGCGAATCGTCCGGGTCTGAGAGTGGCGGCGGGCCAGGCCCGACCGGGTCCGAGGGCCCACGGCCGGATGTCTCCGTCGGTCCGCCACTTCATCCGCCACTGTTGCCGTATCTGTATCCGCCGGTTCCCGGACTTTATCCTGGACCCGGTCCCCTGATACCACCCACGCCCCTGGGTCTGCACGGCGGTGTCACACCCGGCATGCTGTTCAACGCCCAACTGGCCTTGGCGGCCTCTCAACATTCAGCGCTCTTTGCGCACTATCCGCATCCTCTGGCGAGTCCCTTGCATCAGCTAAAGGGTCACAGATTCGCGCCCTATACCCTCCCGGCTCCTTCGCACGGTTCCGCTTTTGAGACCGTGACACCCGGCAGCAGGACCTTGAGCCCGAGATCGCCACCGCCGAGGCCACCAACCGATTCGCCGACGCCCACCAGTGGCAGCGCTCTGACCTCCACGACGCCCAGCTCTGCGGGCGAACTCAAGTCTATCGAGAACATGGTGAACGGGCTGCAAGAAAAGAGACGGAGAAGTCCCAGTTTGACGCCCGGGCATCGGGGCGACGATGCCGGCGGGGGGAGTCCGTGACAGGAGAACGAACCTGTGAGCAGTACGAAGGACGATCCAGATGAGGATTGCGCCGACGAGTCTGGCGGCGACCCGGAAGACCTCTCCGCCGACGAGAGGGAGCCGGACTCTACGTCGGAGCCGTCGTAGCGGTAGGAACGTCGACTGGTCGATATTCGGTTCTCAGTCTTCTGCCTCTTCCTCCTTGTCTTATTTGGGAATCTTGGTTGCGCTCGATCGTCTGCCAGGATTTTTGCTGGACGCGCCGGAGGGGAGCGAGGATGGCCGGACTCTCATACTATAAAGTGCAATTTTATTTCCGGAGTAGCGCCGCGCTCGAGAAGTCGTGCTCACGAGCGAAAATGGCACTCTTCGTGCTTTCGGGACAGGACAAGGAGTCCTTCGCGTGTTTCCTGTATCTGTAAATAGACTTCAGTGCACGATCCGCGTGCGTTAGGAGTATATCTCTGTTGGAAGACCGCGTGGCGGGATACGGTAGACTCTCGACCAACGTTGCGCCTATTACGCGTTAATGTAAATTTAAACGAGACGCAAAGGTGAATGCGATAGGAGGAAAATGAATGCGAGAGAGGAAGAGAGAGTCTACGAGCGCGTACCTGTATCTCGTGTGAGTCTACGTTCTACCTGTGTACGTTAGGTCTCAAGGGAAAAGAACAGAGAATATTGCAATATAAGAGCACCTCCTATTATTTGCAGTCCCTGTATATATGTACCCTAGTGATATATTATATTATATATTATATATTATATTATATATATATAAATATTATATATATAAATATAAATAACATCTACATTCTCTCTGTACTAATTATTATATAAATATATTATATTATAA
Organism: Cataglyphis hispanica; assembly: GCF_021464435.1. Lineage (NCBI taxonomy): Eukaryota > Metazoa > Arthropoda > Insecta > Hymenoptera > Formicidae > Cataglyphis > Cataglyphis hispanica. The sequence goes on along the minus strand of NC_065954.1, from coordinate 1,473,720 downwards.
TGATATTAGGAGACGCGTAAATGCATAAACGCACGCTGCCCGATTTACGCCTCGAAAACAAAAAAAAAGAAGCGCAAAGAATCCCAAATTCGAAGGGTCACGGGGTCAATCTGCGAAAAGAGAAGCGTGACGCGGCGTAAAAACCGCGGATCAGTTCAATGCGACTTCCAAATCTCCTCGATTTCTCGAAATTCAACATCGTCATTGCACGAAGATTTGCGTCTAAGAATACGTAAGAGGTAAAGTCGTCGATCGAAATGACGCGATGGCGAGCGGCTTTTTCGTTAGTTTATTCAAACGACAATTGTTTCTGACGAGTCGTGCTTTTTGACAACTTACAAGGAGAAAGCTTCTCGTCATCTTGCGCGCTCTTGATGATCTTCCTCGGGATTTTACAGATAATCTCTTTCGATCTTTTACCAGTAGATTGGAGTAGGTCGGGCTTGTGATCGTCGCCTGCAATGTCTTTCTCTCTGTTTCAATTATAAAAATTATTTCTCAAAAATGATAATTCTTTTATATTGTTGTCAAAAATATGATGCTGTGGGGCTGTTTTTTTTTTATTTTAAAGTTTTTTTCAGAATATAAGGAAAAATGAGATTTTACAATAATTACTCATTACTCGGCCATAGATTTGACAAAGGACACCGGTATTACTTCGCGCCGACCAAAAGTCCGATCCGGCCTGCGATTTGTATAAATAGTAGCGATTGGTGTAGATAATTATTAAATATCTAATATAGAACGTCGAGTAACTTGCAATCAACTCGCGCAGGTTTAGCAGAGAGAACGTTATTTGCAAATGCTACGCATACGTAACACTATAGAAATGGTTTAATGAAAAAAAACGTGACATCCTGGATGGAAAATAACGGTGATTTAAAACGCGCGATGTCTGCGGGAGCGCGGCGATTTTTTTAAGGAAACATCCACGAGACTGGGATTCCCGCGATGTGATCCGAGAATGAGGAGACCGTTATCGTTTGCGACAACGCGAATGCAGCGCACGTCCACGGCTATAACGACAATCAAAAGATCGACTCGTTATGCATCCTCGCGTTAACACCGATCATCCCGTTGTGCAATCGACAATTGGCTTCCTCATTCGTATTCTAAAATCACTCTGTCATAATTCGATTAATCGCTATCACGTTTCGTGTTTTCGATCCTGCAATAGTGTCGAGTATCGTAAAATGGGAAAGATGAGTGGATCTTCTAAGTCGAGCTCTCGTTTCAGCATAATTTATTGCCATTATGCAGTAACAGCGAAAGGTAAGTCAACAACGATTAGATCAAGTAGATCAATCGCTTGATGTGTTTTCAATATAACATTTAAATTGTGTGACATATAAAAATAATATAGAAATATAAAAATAATTATTTTTAATGATTGATATTTACCGAGCTGTAATATTTCAAAATTTTTTTAACCCTAGAATATCTATTAATTTTATATGATTGACAATTTTAATATGATTACATACATGATGTATGCACAAATATGAATAGAATATAACGTATTGAATAGATATTCTGACATGAGTCCGTTGATTAAAACGAGAGATACGTATCATGTATCGACTTTTGGAAGTTTTGATCAGTTTTGTTTCATTTTACGATACCCGTTAAGGGCAAGCATCATCACTCTCTGTAAATCAACACATGTCTGTAAATCCAAATCCATTATGGGAAAGCGAAATGTTCTGAAAGCAATAATCGAACAGAGCCGTGAATGTAACTATCGTAAGTGAAATTGGTAATCGGTTCGGTTGTTTCAATGGAATACTGTAGTCGTCAAAACTTTCATGAGAAAAAAATCGGCAAGCATTTTAGCCTAGGCATAGAGGAAGAATCTGAAGGAAGATTTTCGAAATTAACGGTTTGGAAATTAGAATTTGAAGGATCGAATTAGCAGGGCCCGCGATCGATCATGTATTAAACAGGAATTCTATTCGGATGGTAAAAAAATGACGAAACAAATATTTTCCATAAATCTTTGTAACTTTCGCGATCATTTATAACTGGTTTACGCGCACAATCCTCTCTCTTGACTTGCTTTCGCCTATATTGATTTTTAATGAATTTTGTTCAGGCATATCTGAGGCAAACTTTATGCTTCTAACGTACTTATATTATTTCAACCTGTTTATATTCAGCGCTAAATATGATTTCTTCGATTTTTTAAATTACAAAATTTACTTATACAAAAATGAAGAACACAAGTCAATGAATGTGAATTGACTGAGATGAGAATTGCCACATTTAGCGCTAAATATATCGCGCGACAGCGAGTTTTGATATTCTGGTGCAGAAATAAAAAAAGTGATGGATATGTACAGATACGCAATTGAACAGGCAAGTGGATGAAGAAGGCTTGTCACATTCTTACGCATGCTAAGTTATTTGTATGGATGAATGTTACTCCCTATTGTATCATACGTAATCAATACGTAAAGTGTATTATCAATTTAGTGCTGTGATGGTTCTTAGTGAAGATAGCCTATGGATGAAGAATCCATTGTACAATATTAAGTCACATTAACGCGATCATATTGATTTGAACGCTAAAGCCTGTAATCTCAAAGCATTATTATTATATCGAAACATTTTCTTCGTCCATCTGCTCCTTCAATTAACGATTCAATTATGTATTCGACAAGAAGTTCGTTGTCCATTGGAATTTTAAATTAACTGCTACGATCAAAGAATCTCGCTCGAATAAAAATCGCGTCTCAGTTCCCTCGAAACTTCAGGAATTTGCTCAACCCTCGCATATATTTTTCGTGGCTTTCTTCGGGTCGTGCGCTAGAAGCGATACGAGCCTCATTGTCGACAAGAAAAAAAAACAGGAAAAGCAAAAAAAAAAAATGGAAAAAAGAAACAAGAACAGATGGCTCAGACGTAGTCGCGCGCGTCAAAAGTGGATTCCTAACACGAGAATCGTGATATTCCGTGGCTTGTATTGTATATTGTAAACTTCTTATAGACCTTTTGTTTCTCGCTCTAACTCCATTCCCGATCCTGCCCCGAAGTCCCTCCGAAAAATCCACGTGATTATAAGAATTATATATATATATATTAATTTAAAAATACAATGACACTGTGTGCTCTCATTTTTCACAGTCCACCAATATGCCATAGAAAATTGCAGAATGTAAAACTGCCGCGTTCGCGAAGCGTGCGATCAAAATATATGCTCTTCCTGGCATAAAAAATCCGATGGGCAATATCAGCGCCTGTGTGATTACCGATGAATAAATAAACTTAACGCAAGATGAATTTACCGTTGCACAGTTGTATCGCATGCATAAATATTTGTGCGAAATATAGTCGCAATATCATTTCTTAACGCGAATGTCGATTGAATGGATACGTGAAAACATATGTTGTTGAAGATTAGCAATGCGTTTATTAATTTGCGTATGATTTTCTCCCACATTCCATATTAAACGCTAGCTGCGAGTTCTATCGAGTTAAACGCGTCGTAAATATTAATTTTTAATATTCCTTATTATACCATTCGGTAATAATCTTATATAACATTAATAATGATGGGCAAGCCGAGAAAAATAACTTTGCTCTATCGCTACACGAAATCGATCATGCTCACTAGAATGAATGATGGTGATTAGCATTGAACAGATATTAAAAGGTTCGTTTACGAATGCAGCCAATGGACGCGATTTTATAACGAAGAAACTTTTGATTCCGCCGCCTCTTTAATGCAAGAAACCGTTTCTTTTTTGCCAGAAGAAGATAAGCGTGCAAGAACGCGCAATGGTGGCGCAGGAATTTTAATCTTTCGACCGATCGGCCGAGCGATTGTAATAATTACGGTTAGCCAGTGTGAAGATGCAATGATGCGCTTTTTCTTGATCGCAAAATAAAATAATGTAAGTGTGAGAAGCAACGAACACATATTGGGTTTCATTAAGGAAACGAAATATAAAACTTTTTTTGACAAGATTTGATATTTGTATATATGTATACATAAAATAGATATGTGTATATATAAAATTTTATATATACATATATTCATACGTCTTAAACTAATATACATATGAATGCATACACACATGTTGTGTGTATGCTTATAAGATTTTGCAAAATTTTACATAATACTCTTATTTAAATATTCCTGTGATATTTCAGAAGAATTATATCACACTCGTGACAAGGTGTTGCACGAAAACATATTTCAGGAGCGGTGAAAATTGATGAGATAGCGGAGTAATTAACGACATGCGTGCCTTTTTTTTTTTTAAATGAAGGGTACCTTCGATGAATTCGCATTTCCGCCGAGCCGTGGTGTCGAGGTGAATTCTCCGATGATTACGTAGATAAAAAGCTAATGAATACGGCCTCGTTTGAAGCAAGCAGATTAACGATTTCTCGCACAGCGAGACAATTAGGGGTATTACATAGCTAATTGGACGGTCGTGCATAAGTTTTGCCACGTCGTAACTCAAATTGTTGTCGCTTTCATGTCATTATATGTCATTCAACATAATTTTCCGCAACAACTTATATTTGAATATCTGTAATATATTTTACACAGTAACATAATGTCGCGATTGTGAAATCTAAATAAAATGACATATGAGAGTGCCAGTAGCGGAATAAAACATGGAAAGAAACGTCACTGTTCTTAATTTGATTATTTTTGTAAAATACACACAATACTTGTGTGTGTGTGTGTGAAACTTTAACTTTGAAGTCTGTTATGGCTTTTGAATGCGGTTACCCTTTCTTCGAATAGTTTTACGTAATATATAAATTCGATGAGAGGAAAAGTTCCTTATGCCAAGTGCTTGTACTCGTTATCGTCAGAAACTGAGATCGTGGCATCACGATTATCCCGGTAATTTGGAATGTTTGCGTTTTGCGGCGACTTTCGTGTCACGTAACCACGCTTTCGTGGATGAGTAAATATAATAGTTAATATAAAAATAGCAAGATTAGGTTGGGGAGAAAAAGGACAATCGCAACGAATGGCGCAACGGTGACTTTATTTCACGACGAGGATCGAATGAGACTTTCGTGTCGCAGTATGCTAAACTACACGTAGCGAGGAGAGTCGTTTGGCAGCGAATCGACCGCGAATGCGAATGACTGTATTATAATAATAAGTTGATTCATGATGCTAAATAATGCGTTTTATAGAGTCGTAACGCATGTCGCGATAGTAAAAGTCGCACGATAGAACGAATAGATTTATGGAAGAATTAAAGTCGGACAATTAATTTTCGCAGCCAATTAAGGATCTCTTAATGTCCTTGCTATAATACTAGGATATTTTCTTATATCACGGAATTATTTTTTATTAATCTCTTACTCAATAATCCATTAAAATCAAAATTATATTTATGAAGTTATTATTTATGATTGAGGTACGGTACAGTATGGCACTATACACATATGGCAGATAAAAAGGAGTAAGGTTTAATGCACGAAGAGAAAAGATGGAAGGTACACTATCGAACATCGCTTGATTTTTAAGATTCTGTTTTTATCAGAATATTGTTGATGAACTTTTAAGTTCATCGACGTGATCATGAGAGTGATGGCGTTTTATGCCGCATCAGGGCGATCAGATCTATACGTAACGTAATAAGGCGGTTATTAACGTTTATCGTGATATTATCGAGCGTGCGCATTAAATAATTTATATCTTCATAGCATGTATATATCTCCCAAAGATAGGATTCGATCAAACTCAATCATTTTGCTCGGTATCGTGAAATTGATTGCTCTTTGCTTTCCAATAAAGATGCATTTGAATTTGCATAGTATCAATTTTCGTAGCTGCGCTATCATCGTAACAATGACAGATTGCATTGCTAAAATATAAATTCAAAGCTCTCTTTACTATGTGTTTATGGCTTGGTCGGTACCAAGCATGTGGCTGTTTTGTTAAAAAAGAGGAGAGTTCGATTTAATATCGTTTATAAATTATTCTCTACGAAGCGCTAGTCATCAGCATACAAATTGTTTCGCCCAGGTTCTCGGAACTTCATATCAAGAGACTGCGATACTTTGTCTAACTTTTTGTCTAAACCCTTTTTTTTTTATGAAAGCTATGCGGAAAATACTTTGAAAATTTTTACAAACGCGGAATTCTCAATTGTCTCGAATAAGCGTGTCAAAAAATTTCTCAGTCTCACACAAAAATTCGAAATAAGTCGACATAAGTTTTGCATCTTTTTTTTTGATATATTCATTTCTTTATATAAAACTGCATAAAAGCAATAACTTTTTTTTGCATCGATGAATACTTATTAATTTCCAGATTATTTCTATACTTAATCATTGTATTATCTATAATAATAGTAAGCTGCCATCTACGTGCTTTTATTTTTTTACATAATGCGAACTTTTCTCTCTTAAAGGCATCAATTAGAGATCAGACACGTCGTGTCTCGTGATATAGGCGAAGATGGAGGTACAGAAAAAGACCACGCGGAGTCAACTTCTTCGAGACAAGAGAGATTAGGAAGCAATCGGAATGCACGGTGATAGCCTTTGATCGGCGAATGTACACGATCCAATGTTATCGGTCCAATCGCAAGCTCCGTATGTTCTCGAGGGAATTAGAATCTTCAAAGTTTTCAAGAGAGCCGCATCGCGCGGCCCACTTGGCGCGCCCGATGCCAACGAGGATTTAATTGACACCGGGAGGTGTCACCGCACTAAACTATGCAGAGTGGTCGGCGTTCATTCTCTGAAGCTTTCGACCGGCTATTCTCGATTTCGTCGAAATATCCAAAGTATCAAAGATGATTATCTATCGTGAAGATCGATGCAGTAACATATATATAACAAGGCGCATAAAGAATTTTATTCAAGTTTTCAATAATATATTTTTTTTTCTATTTGATACATTACTAATATTTAATAATCCAGAAAAATGAAAATTATTGTCTATTATGTATTAATTATTTATTAAAAACACAATCATGTTATTTCGGAACGATATGTTTTATAATTCACTCGCATGAGTTTTACGTAATTTTTTTATTATGTGTGTGTGTGTTATGCTAAATGAAATACTTAATTAAAATTTCAGATTTATTAAAATGCTGTAACATAATTTTTAAACATAAAAAACTATACTAGAAAAGAGAAATTATAGTAATTAAGATATATAAATAAAAATATATTTTACACAATATTTGGATAAAATTTTAGATGTTTTATCTAACAATAAGAGAAACATTATATAAATTTTTCTTTATGCGTTCACTAAAAAAATAGAAATTTTTTTTTCTTTTGAAAACTGAATGAAATTAAAATGTAAAATTAAGAAATTGATATGCCTAGACGCGAGATTTATTATTATTAGTATTTTATTAAATCGAATCATAGAATCTTTTACACATGTTGGTAGAAAACGATATAATGAATTTAATGAATTCTTATCAGATCTTAATCCGGTTCAGCGATACTGGCATATTACGTGTTATATGAGTTAAAAAATATGAAACTTTATATATATATATATAATTTATATATTAAAAACAAATTAATATAAATTACAAAACAGATATTATTGTAAACATTTTGGCAATCAGATAATTTGACGCTCATCTACATGTTAAATTTGGAAAATTGCATCAATGTTGTTGATTTTACAATAGTCGATATTTAAGTTGAAAGCAGCGTTTCTAAGGTACTCGAAAAATTTTCACCGTCTTATCCCTGAAGAGCATTGTCTGCGCGGCTTTGAATGGCCGCGCTTAATTGACACTGGTAGGTGTCACGGCTCTAAGCTATGCAAAGTGACCGGGGCTCGTCGTCGGCTTCGGTCTCTGATGTCGGCCACGTGTGCACGGCTCTCGAGTCCGAGACGCTTTCGCTAGATACACGTCGGCACGCCTTGACGTCCGCGAAGACGATCGAAAATGATCATCGATCCGAGAAATTGAGGCTCCGCCATTCGACCGGACCGAATGAACGATCCGTTCGGCAGAAACTCATATATTGGAACGTATTAATTATGGACGCTGTCGGTATCACGTTTCTTCTACATCGCTCACCGCTCTATATGTCGTCTCCGCGCTAGCGGGAGGCCTCGAATTCTTCTCTCATCTAATGCGAACCAGTTTAGAAGTTCTCTGAAGCTTCTTCTTTTCGTGAATGTTGGATTATGATTTTATCTGTATCGCATTCTTCATGAAAAATTATTTAAAAAAAAAATTATGTACACACACCATTAATGCAAATATCTTTCTTCGTAATCCTTTAGATATTTTTTTATTGAAAAAATTTCATCTCAAGTTTTAGATTTATTTCAGTTAGAGATCATGGAAACTGTTTCAAAGATTCAGCTCGCGTCTTTAAGACCAGTCGTCATCTGTTTCGCGACTCTCTTCGCACGAGTAGCATTCGCGCGCAACTTTTACTCGGCCAGGCGCAAAATACTCCGATCCCGTACTCCCTTTTCCGCTGTTTCTTTCTCCTTCTTCCTCCACCTCTTCCTCCGTCTTCCCCGTGCCGTGACGTGCCGCAGAGGGCGGATATGTATAGCTACGGCGAAGAGGTACACGACTAGAGGACGGCTCCTGGTCTCGGTGGATGGACACGGACAGGTCCGCATTGTATTCTGCGGCCAGTAAATCCTGCCGCTCGTAGTGTAAATGAGAGAGCCAAGAGGAAGAGGATGGTGTCCCCCATGGCAGAAGGGGAGTCCGACTCGATCGCCATGGAGCAACACCCAAAGGAGATCCGAGAGAACGAGCGAGCGAGCGAGCGAGCAAGTAAGAGGAAGAGGAAGATCAAGGGATGGAGGCTTACACAGAGAGAAACAAAGACGGAGAGATTTATCTTCCGCGGCAAATGTGCAGCAGCCTTTTGTCGTTGGCCGCGGTGAGAAGTTCGCATTTTTCGTAACTTTTTTCTTTTTCCTACCAACACACACCCTTCCTCCTGCCCACATCTCCGCCGTCATTCCACGAATTTTTTCACGTTCTTTCTGCAACTCAACACAGTGCAATCCCATCGCGAACGGTGCTACTACGTTACGCTACGGAATCGACAATTTCGCGCACACTATAAATCTGCTCTTTTTAATAGCTAGATAAGAATTTTAATCGCAAGTTGTATAATTCTAATTGTAAATTTATCATGCTATTTCTATTCTCGAAAAAAGTTCGGAACCATCGTCCAGTCAAGAGGACAGAGCAGCTCTCATGGATAATCTCCTTCCAATGACCTTGATTAGCACCTGGTCGTCGCGAGTGGGGACCATTCGATAACCCAAACTCCACGCATACAGACGTCAGGGAACTTTCACACGAACTCAGTGAACAGATCGGATACGCGACCGTGTGTACCTGTGTGTCAAAGGAGGGGAAAAGGGGGAGAGGGAGGCAAGGGTGTGGAGCGGTAGAAGGAGAAGTTTCTAGCGAGACAACGTTTGTCGGCGCGTTTGTGGACGCCGATGCCGCCGCCATCGCCATCTTAAGGTGCAGTCTTTTAAAAGCGTCCACGATACGCTAAGGCCCAACAGCTTACAACGACTCTGGCGAGCGCGTTGCCGCGAAACCGTGTCTCGTTTTAATACGATCCAGCATCTGCGAGACGCACGCATAATTAGTCTTTTATTACATATCGCGAATGCTTTTACACGAAAAAAAAAAACTCTCAGGCTAAATTATCACATTTTTATTCTTAAAATTTATATTGGCTGTCTTATTAACTTATAGCAAGTATAAATTTATATTTATAATATATTATAAATATATTATAATATTTGTATGTAATATTTATATATAATATTTATATGAATATTTGTAGTTATATATTTATATTTAAATATATATTTATAAATTAAAGTAAAAATTTGTTTGAGTTTGTATAAAAATCGTACATTGTACATGTACAGTGTAATGTGTAGGTAACGTAAAATTGTACAGTAATGTTTTATAAGCGATGTGTATATCAGTCGGAGAAGAGCAGTGCTCTTTTTCATTCTTTCAGTCGAATCGCGTGGGAGGACCTCTCCTGGATTTGCGATTAATTTGCCCTGATTTACAATCGGTGCTACGAATAAAAATACTTTGGGCCTGTTGCCGGCCTTTTGAGAGGCATTCCGAATACGCCTTGGGCGCATCTTTCGAAGAACTTTTAAAGATGCTCTTTAATTACGTTTCGAGATAAAATTAAATAAATTATTAAAAACGGGACTAAGGATCCTAAATTATTAAAATTATTATTGGACTAAAAGATGGATGAAGATATCAATGAAAACTAACGATACATAGTAGTATATTATACGGTATATATAAAAAAAATTTTCAAAACTGAGAATCAAAAACTGCTTGGCGCATTGTTCAAGAAATTTATATTCCATTTCTTGCGAATCTAAGTAAAAAATTGTTGTTAATCACGATGCTTTAAAGAGAAGCACAGAAAACCAGCTTCTCCCCTAATCGTGTCAAACTATTTCCAGGGATCAAATCGATCGGACATTAAATGTGCGGCGTTTCATCGAAAATACCTGCCGTACTAATTAGTAGGATCTGTGGTTGACCATAACGCGCGAGATGAACGCGGAGACGAAGAACAGGATAAATGGAGAAACGAGATAAAGAGGGGAAGAGGCTGACTCTCTCGTCAAACATGTCGACCGGCATGATATTTTATCGTGACGCGTCGGGCCGGCCCGACGCTCCTACGACGCCGCGTCGTACATAACGCTGTGGCCTCTCACAAAGGACTCGTGGTGAGATGGTAGCCTACAAGATCGGATAATATGGGTAGTTATTTGTCGGCGCCGATGTTGGTTTTTCAGTTGCGTGTGTTGCCGCGTGCGTGTGAGACCCCCTGCGGCGACGGACCCGCCGGGCTCCTCCACGGGCCCTGGCTCTCTTTCGCTTCAACATCTCTCCCTCATCTCTCCTGCATCTCTTCTCCGGCCGGCCGCCACGAGACGGATGGTATTTTTTTATTTCGTCGAATTTCGCCGTCGCGCTTGTTTTGCTTTCCCTTCCATTGTATCCGGATACTTCTCTCTCTCATCACTTTCCATATTCAATCTCCTCTCGCATATCTCAAGGCCCGACGATACGACGATGTTTGGGAAGGAGGAGAAGGATAATGCGAAAATAGAGGCGAAATATATGTGAGAATTCTACCAACGTCCAGTATAGTTGCAAAATTTTTTAGAGCTACGTATTTCAAATCATGTATATCGATCCTGTAATTTGAGAGTAAAATTGTAAGCGCTAATGTATTTTATTAAAATGTACGGGTGATATTAAACCGTGCTTCTTTCAAGCTTCTAGTTGCCAATCTCTTATTTCTATTTTGTCGAGGAATAGATTTTTCGCAAGAATAATTCCGATATGTGTAATCCACACCGGTGCGCTCATCGTCAAACACATATAGCAAATTATATCCTAAGAACAACCTAGATCATTCCCAGGAGGGATCAGTTTCCCCGTACCATTCGCAGAGAGAAGAGTGAGAATATGGGATCTCTCGCGGCGAACGAACGGAGGATTCCAGCGAGCCGATCGTAATCGGCGCGCACCGGGCAGCTCCGATCCCGCTAATTACAACCAGCTCGGCTCGAGTGCAGGAATATGAAAAGTATCTTTTCTCTCGTGGCATTAAAACGGCGACGCCGATCCGAGCGGTTACCGATCTCACCAATGGCCTCTTTTACGACGTAGAGCAACGGGGCGAGGCCGATAATCTCTGCGCGCCGATATGATCCATGGGAGGCTACAGAGATTTCTTCGGGGGCGGGAGCGGAAAATATTCCGCGGGCTGTTAGCCGCGCGCGCGTTAATATCCTCGTCGATTTTTTTTCCGGCAAATACGCGAGGCAAGCGTATAAAGCCACGATCGGCAAATAAATACGAGACTGTTCGTGGCACCCGCGAGCGAACCCTCGGCGCGTCGTCGTCTCGCAACGCGCGCCCGACTTAATTGGGACGTAATTGAAATTAGGAACTGTAAATCGTAATTACGTCGACGGAAAAATGGACTTGATTAGTTTCATCGAATCGACCCTTTCGCATCATCGCCGCGCTCTTTTAACGTGCGCTATTCTCGATACGTTAATTCCAGATGACGCGTATATCGGCACATTCGACCACTCGATAGGGATGACACATTACAATATAGATATTTTTTTATAAAAGTATACATACATACATATATATATATATAATTTTGCGTAGAATATCTCAGTTATTGTTTGTCTTGTGATTGTTTCCATTAAAAAATATAGTGATTATTTAAAAATTGTTACGTTAAAGCTACTTTGATAATTACGTAATTCTAGAATAGCTTTTAATAATTTTCGAATTACTCGACGCTTCATTCACGACGCAGATCGTTTCAATCGTAATTAGCAGAGTTACGATCTCGTTTGTTGTAGCTTTATATTCTTTCCTCGATTTTCTACCGTCGATCACGATTTCTCGCGTTGATTTCTTCTGCCGGACCGCAAGACAGTCTCTACTCACCACAGTCCTCTCTCTCTTTTCTCCTCTCTTCTACGCACCTCTTCTCCTTTTTCTTTCTTTTCATCATCTAAATAGCAATAAACCGAGAAAGGCGAGAGCCGTTAAGCACGAAAATATACGGAGGGGGAGGTAGAATCCCGCCGCCACACACATGCTGTGCCGAGGCGTCCGTAACGTCTTTTAATCACGAAATGAGCCGGCTCTCTTCAAACGCCGAGGGGCCCCACGGTCCTCTTTGGCCGAATTAAGTAAATCAATAAATAACGAGGATACCTCGGCAACACCTGCGCCGTTCTCTTCGTCGGCACGATGTAACAGAATTTACGGCGCTCTGCGCAAGGCGCCGCGTCGTGGCTAATTCCTCTCCCCTCGCTTTCTCATTCCCGCTCTTCTTATTTCTCCATCGGGCCAAGCGCCAAAAAATTTGCCGAGGCTTTCTCCGAGCGGAAGACAGGAAACAGGTATCCACTTGGCGAGATGTCGTTTTTTTGCGCCACGAGCTGTATAACTGCAGTGTCCGCGTGCGCGATGAGTATGTTAACGAAGATAGTAGTTTTGCAAATTGGACGATAAAACTGTTATCCCGCGAAATTATACTCTTCGCATAAAACTATCTTATAAATATTATTTACTTAAAATTGAATGATATATTTAATCTTTCTCCGCATAGACTTTCATACGCTTCGATAATTTTGTACTTGAAATATTTCACAAATGTGAACGAAATGGGGAACGAGAACTAATAATTATAATTCAATAGCGCGATTAAATTTTATTACAACTAATAGTAAACCTGCATGTGTATGGCACAGTTATTCCCTCGTGCGGGTTAATAATAATGCTCTTCAAAAGCTCGGTATCACGCTAAGGTTGTCGCGCGATATTTTTCATTTCATATTTTCTCGATATCAATTTGTTTCCATTCCTTTTGCAAAATAATTTTGTGGATATGCATACATACGTATATAATACAAACGCTATGGCAATAACAGAATTTAAACTCTCGAATAATGAGCCTTTCAACAATCAAGATCCGAGCTATAATATATGATAACTTATGCTAGGCCCTTTTACGTTGCTCGACATACTTTTGCTGCATACTTATAATATCCTTATGCAGATTTGTGCGCGAAGGCCCTAACTCGCGGCGGCAGCGACGACGACGACGACGACGGCGACGACAACGCAGCACCATTTCGCAAATTGAAATGGTACCGGGTGCGTCTTTTTTTCTCGGCGTTTAACCGTATTACGCGGAGCGTTTATCCGCGTGTATGGAGCCCCCTCGACAAAAAGAGGAACTGGCGCGTACAAACGGCAAGGAAATATTGCTCGGTGTCGGCGCGCGAAAATTTATTGCTCTGGTCGGCGACGCGAAGCGGTCGGCGAGGGCGAGTCGGCGAAACCGAGAAAGCTGCGATGTAGAAGGAAGAGGAGGGAAAGTATAGGAGCAGAGACGATAAACGGAAAGAGAGCGCGAATCATCGCACAAATACTAGTCGAGATATAGAGACGCGTTAATAAGAGAGCGTGCGACAGAGTGTGCGTCGCGCGTTTCGGCTAATCGAAAATGTAAAATGGGACGACGAAATGTTCCACTGTGGCTGGAGCCGCGGATGAGAGAGCCGACGTTGCGTTAAATTATCGGGCAAATAGAAGAAGGCGACGCCGGGAATGCTTTGCTCGCGTTCAGCCCGAGTAGAGGACGGTGTGTTTTAGTTAACCACGCGAGAGATGCCACATGCCGTACCGATGCGAGATGATAGTCTGTTGAGAACAGTGGCAGCATAAAGGTGTCTAGGAAACGTACAGATTACCCTTTACGCGATGACGCGTTATTAACGGCTCAATTCGTGGAAACACTTAAATCTTGATTCTGATGATCCGGCATCTATCGTTGCGACGAGAGATATTTCAGTCAAAAGAAGTTCCATGCGTCGTGTAAAAATTATAATTGCTACGAGAAATTTTTTTTATATATAAAATATATTAAACACAAAAGTAATTGTCTCCTTTTCCCGATAATTACAACAAGAGAATTCGGAGATGAGAATCCTGGCGACACTTATGAGCGGCGCGAGCTCTCGCTCGCGTCGCTCAACAAGGTTGAAGTCGCGTGGGCCTAATAAGACCAGTCCGCCATGAGCGTCCGTCATCAGCGGGCCCACGCGGATGAGAGGGCCCCGCGAACCCCACACGACGGCCAAGCAGCGTAATAAATTCACCGTCCGAGTAATTTTTGCCAAACGCCGCGATCGGGACAACTTGTTCGCTGAATATGGCGGCATCGATTATCAACGGTACCCCGTGTCTCTTTTCTTTCCTTCTCTCCTATCGTCTGAATAATGGTGGATCCTTTGTGCGGCCGATTATTATTATTCCCGCGAGCACTTTATTATCGGCAACGCGCGTGGAAGCGGATCGATCTTTAGAAGCGGGCAATTAAGGAGCCGACTGAAAAAGGATGCTAACCGCGAAAGGCAGCACTGCTTTTTCAACGAAGCCGCTATACATATATTGACGGACAGAGATGAGGTCATCCAACCGTCGTTAATGAAATATATCGTCGATTGGGGTTCATAGTGTTAACGATGTTTACTCGCGGCAACTTTGTATCGACTGTTCGGTGTAATCGGCGCCGAAAACGAATGTAATTAATAAATCCATATGTCGCACATAGAAAATAATGCTCTTTCCCATATTTTTTTTTTATTTTGAATATTTGCATAAGAATGTGACAGAAAGCATCAATGTTTAAAAATTTCTCGAGAAAATGTTGATGGAATTTTGCTTTATCTAGAAAATTCATTCGCAGCGCGACTCACAGCTTTGCCGTTTCAGTAGACTTATAGTGCAATTCAACTCGTATACATATATAAAAGGAAATGATTCCACATATACAGACACCCACGTGCGTTCTTTCCTCTCCAGCGGCGTGTTCGCGCTATGGCCGTCGCGTCGTGCGAAAGATGTTATCGACCACTGACGGGATGCATTACAAAATTATGCAAAGCACCGACATGTGCGATTAATATCTTTAAGAACTTCTCCGTGCGCGTACTTAGTTGGCATATACGTATATACACTAAAGTACGATACGCGGGTATTTATTCAGGTAGTGCAAGCGCGCACGGGATATCGGTTTCGCGCGGCGCGCGCGAGCGATTAGCCTTTATCCTTTATTTCTACCGAAGGATATGCGGGCGAGAAAGCCTTGAAAATGTGCCGAGGAGCTGTCCGATGGTCGCGCGACCATCTGCGTTATCGGACAGCTAACAGACATCCTCCTCGACACTCATTCCACCGACGACGAGGCCGATGTGTGTTCTCTCTCCTTTCCTTATCGTTGGCCATATGCGTATAATGAAATCGCTTGTTAGCCTCGTCGCGTCTAAAGTGAGGAAAAACGATAAGCGCTGAGTTATGAACTCGAACGTTTTTAATTCGAACCCTTCCGACTTGTAATTATCGCGGTCGTGCGATTGCTTGATGAATTGCGAATAAATTAAATAAAAAAAAACGGACGACAGATAATCAATAAATAAAAAAGCCGATGACGAATATCGATAAATAAAAAATTCTTTTAAACGAAGTAAAGATACGGCAAATTCAAAAAAAAAATTTTCAAACATGCACAATACACGTATGCCATATAAATAAAAGTTAAGAAAATAAAAATAAAAATAAAGATAAAATTATATGCTCATACTATAATTAATCAAATCGAGCTAATAATCGTCAATTTTTTTTGTAGAAAATGATCGCGTTTCAAGGGACAATATATGGAGGAATCGTGACATACTTGAGTCTCGCCACATGAAATGATAGCATATATTATCTTGTATACATATTGTTGTGATTCCAAAACATTACTTTGTTGCGTATTTAATAAAATATTTATAATTTTATCGCGCAAATATTCTATTATGTGTGTCTAATTAATTATTAATAAACAGATCGATACATTATGGTTTTTCATATTTTACAAATAATTTATCTCGGTAAAACCAGCAATATCCTTATATTTGTTAGAAATTATCTTCGCTTTGTATATCAAAAGCTCTTATAGTGCGTTTCTATAATCGAAGAGACGCATAAGAAACCGTAGGAATCCGAGCTGCAACGACGAATACATTGTCTGTAAGCAATCGCATTTATTAGCGCACGTGCTGCAAAGTATGTCATTACCAATGCGTCAGCCGATAATAGAAACGGAGAGAAAGAGTTTTTGGAATATAATTAGAATCGCTGCACTTTGATGATACATAATTATGCGCTCTAACCGCCGTGTGTAAAGATTGGTTATGGATAAAAGATGTCTACCGTACTGTTTTCTCGGTACGAAAGAGAGATACTAATCGATTGATGATCTACAATGTTGTTTGCCAACACGAGGCTCCACATCGCAGCACTTGGAGTCAATGGACATTTTATTCTCTCCTTCTTGCTGTCGATCACGTATACATAATAAAGCGCTAACTTTAACGTTCCACGTGGAAGAAAAAAATCGACAAGCATTAAATTATCCGTCGTCACGCTACTGCATTTTAATGTGCTGATAATCACGTACATCCGTTTTAAGACAGTCGTGTTGGAGACACATTGCAAAGCTCTAATTGTAAATATAGGAAACATTATATGACTAGAGCAAGTCATAAATCATGGCCAAAATAAAAATGCCAACTATTCATAAACTATAAATTTTATAGACACAAAATCATTTCAAAATCAAGTTGCTCTAACTCAACTGTTCACTTGTTGATCATTTATAAACGATATAGCATTAAATGTACATAACTCCACTGATTAGGATATCAATCAATTTATAGAAATTTCTCGAAACGTTGATCAGTAGAAAGAAATTCATTTAAATTCATAGAAAATGTGCAACGTGGCAATGATAAAATCGAAAGGTGCTAACGCAGCGTTAAGGGAGCATTTCTTTACATCTATAATTTCTTGTGTGGTCCCGCGACGAGGACTAAACGAGCCGATAAATCTCTTTCATCGATGATATATATACATACTTTACGTGAGTACGCATATATATATGTATACATATATTGTCGCTTTATCCAGGTACCAAGCCATAATTAGGGCGAGAAACAACAGGTGAGACAACTAACACAGCTGCTCCGTGCCTTCTCTCTATCCCAACGGTCTGGCATCGATACTGCCTCTAGCCCGATCGTATCTCTCAACAGGATCTCGTTTCGGGTGAACGCCGAAAAATTTATACTTGCCTTGTCACAAAGTGCACAAGCTCGTGCAATGTATGCGACGTCATTGAATCATTTATCATCATGATATCATTTCGAAAATTTTTCTTTCATCCGGTATTAAACCAACTATGTGGGGCAATCTCACAACTGACATATCTGAACATTTGATTATATATATTAAAAACCCATGAAATTCATATAATTATGTATTCACTTTACAATAAAATATAAATTATCGGTTAATAATTTTAATCGGGTCGATTAATAATTTAATTTTAATCAAATAACAGATATTTAAATAAAATAAAATACAAAAATGAAAATTTACGCATGCAAACAAAAATCTATGATATGACTTTATATAATAGTTTTAGATGTTGCTGATTTCATCGGTTGGAATTATTTACGCGAACTTTACCGTCGATATTTCTCACCATCAAGAAATGGAAATATCCGCGCGCAAGTTCCATCGATGCATGTAATCCAATTGTATTTCATTTTATCGTGAATTAATGATTTTGTTATATTTTGCACGAATCGCAGTTTCGTTCGTTAACGCGAGCGCGATTGCGCGCATATTTAATTGCGTCGAGTCGGAAAAAAAGCGCGTCATTGAAAATGCGAGTAGTTAAGAAATAGCGTTTATACATCCGCTATCGACGAACTGAGATAACGGGATTTAATGAATTTCGACGTTGGCGATCGCGGTCTGCGAAATTTATCTGCAATTAAAATGAATCGCTAGTTCGAATCTCATCGTGCGACTATCGACGACGACGCCTTGAGGCAGATCGTACCTTTTCAAACCTACCTTGCATGATCTAAACCGTTTTCAATGCAATATAATTCTGAAAAAGATCAATTAATGTCGAAGCATTTGACGTGAGCACGAGTTATAAATTGTATGATTTGTTCAAGAATCGTAACTTATACTGTGATTAATAATTTAAATATGTAATGATTGTAGATAAATCTGGAATTGAAAAAATGTAATTTCTGTAAGTCTCGATTAACAATAATGATTAAACTTGTAATGCAACACTACGGGAAGACGAGTAAACACATGCAATAATTTTCTGGAAGAAAAATAACGCACAGCCGCGAATGAAACATCCTACGGACAGTTGCCCGACCGGAAGTAAAAACGCGTGTAATCGTTAGCTTCTGTATAGCCTGGCTTGGCTGGTTCTGCTCGGTCCGTGTACGCGAGGAAATGCACGCAGGCAAAAAAGGTCACGTTGTTTCGGCTCGATTGAAAATTCCATGATACAAGTGCAATTTTTTTTTTTTTTTTTGTGTAAAACAGAGGAAAAGCGAGAACCTATATGTGATATCATTGTTCTGAATTCATTGTTAATTCGATGCAACAGTGAAAAGATATATTTTAATCTATATCTATATTAATGACTTGATGTATTATTTTCCAGACTTGGCTTTTCCCATGTTTGAAATGTTGTAAAATAAAATTATAAGGATGTGTAACCGTCTATTGTTATTCTTATTATTCTCTTTCTTCTCGCTGATTTAATTTCATGTATATGTATGTATGTAGAAATATTAAAAATTATGAAATTGTGCTGGAAAAGTTCGATTTATTATTTTCAGCGAAGCTTAGAGAGAAGCATCATTAGTCACGTTGGGTGATGCTGAGGCACAATGTGAGAGTCGCTTTAAAGATGATGTCAGGGCAACCGACCAATGGTATAAAATTGTTCATAGTTCTTTTTCATATAATCCAGGAAGTCCGTTATGGCTGAGAGACTTTTCGTTGGCGTCAGTTACGTCGGTTCGCGTCCCGCATGGTCGAATCGACGATCTAAACTGCAGGGATCATCTGATTGCGAGCAGTCGAGTGAAAGATCCAATTCTTTCAATTAAGCTTTCGCACTTTTTGACGGCACGCTCGATGGCATTTAAGAGCGAGAAGGACGTTGGAGGGAGAGAGAAGTGAGCCTCGGCGAAATCCGGCATTAAGGGCATCGCTGGTCGATTGGATTAAGCCACGGCTCGCGTGACAATTGACTCACGTCATCAGCACGATCGCCGATCTCGACGGGAACGACATTCCGTCCGTGAAATTTGCGCAAAAGATCTCAGCATAAAAAAGTTTTCGACGGGACGTTTCTTTTATCGGGAGTCGATGCAATTTCAATAACTTGATTGAAATTATAATTTCAATAGTCTGAGGAAATTACATATAAAATTAAGTTTAAAATTATAAATTATAAAAATAAATTTCTGTATTAAATTTATAAACGTCTATTAATTTTTTTTAATCAAATAAAATATTTTTAACATAAATTAATAATTTTTTTTTTTTTATATAAAATGAAACAAAATTATATATTATATTTTATTTTAAAATAGATACTTTTCCAATATTTTTCTAAAATTAAAATTATATCGATAGATCGCACGCGACGAGGAATCGTTTTTCGTGGATCGCTCGACAAGCGAAACGAACTCCTCGGCGGTCATCTAAACATGACAAAACCAGCACTAATTTCACAAACGAATAAACGTGGCCCCACGATCACCCCGTTAAATCGTAGGGTGGACAGAATGCACATTACTCGCCCTCGACAAGCTCGATGGAGAGAGAGAGAGAGAGAGAGAGCGAGGGACGGAACGGAGGAAGTTTTGCGTGCTTCTGCTAGATGCTACAGACATACGGCGGAGTTGTTGCGGAAAGAGAGGGCGACCGAGACGGGGGTGACTGAGACGCGATAACACATGGGGTGATACCGATACAACTTCGAGACGGAGATGAGTCAGCTGTGCTGCCGGTGCATCGAGGAGAGTCACCCTCAAACGATTCGCCCTAAATCGTCCGGAGACGCCTTACTATCGTCCGATTCCGTTAACTAACCAGCTCGATCGATCAGAGCACGATCCTCGTGACGAATGCGACAACGTTAGCGAGACGATAGTCTGAACTTGATTGGCAAGGAAATCTCTCGAGGCAATTGAAAATAGAATTTCACGTTTGTTTATTTTTTTTATAGTAATTTGTGTCGACATAGATTTTTAATGTTGTTAACTTTTTTGAATAATAATAGATAAAAATAGTTTTAGAAAATATAAGTATACATCACGTTTCAAAATTTAATATATATAAGTCACATGAAATTAATTTTCAATTGCATTCATCAGATCGGACGCGTCTTTTCGCGATAATAGCGATTGCCCAATCGAATCGCATCTTCGGCATTGATCTCAAATTAATTGTGCCACTCCTTTCGACAGGCTGGCGCTATAACGGTCATAGGTAGGCGTCGTTCCGAATGTCATCGGCTCTGATATCATACGAGCGCATCTGCCCCTGACATTCTACCATAGGCAATCAGAAAAGGCTACAAGAGAAACGCGCGCCTTTTCGATTTATTCCTCATACTCGCAGCTTAGTGTGGTCGGGTGTCGAAACAGCTCGACCAATTATCGAGAAACTGGAATCTCCGGCCACCCAAGGGCCTCCCGAAGACGCTCCCCGCTCTCTTGATCGTTTTCTCCTCGTCTGCCCGTCTTCATGCTCGTCCGCGTCCGCGCCCGACTCGTCGTCGTCTTCACGGATCGAAGCCGGCAATCGGCGCTCGCCGCTCGCAAACGAGCTCTCCTCTTCGTCGACTTGGAGTTAATTAAGGCCGATCCCCGTGCCGGCTAAGGACTTTCTGGCTTACGCCTTTTCCTCACGTTTCGTCTCTTTCTCTCTCTCTCTCTCTCTCTCTCTCACTCTCTCGTCCGACTTTCTCCTCTTTCATTTAATTCTTCTTCTTCTTTCTTTGACAAACTCGCTCCCGCTCCGCGAATGTCCGCTCTCTTTGAGCATCGCCGCGCATCGTAACGCGTTCGCGCGTCGATCTCCACTATTAAAACGCGCGCAGGAGAACAAACTTGGTGATATATTTTACGTGCCGTGTTCCCTGCGTCCTACCGCGCATATACTTTCATACATATATGTATATATACATATATATAACCAGGCGGCAATTTAATGAAAGCGGTTTTGTTGACACGAAATAACGCGAATAACGCGCGGGCTTGTCGCGTTCATAAACGAATGATTGAAGCGTCGGTCGTTGCGCAAAACCTCTCAAAAGTATTGCATGTAAATCATTACTCCATATGCTCATACGCTTGTTTTTGCGATTCTTTACTTTTATGAAGCTTCGGAAAGCATCGCTACTGTTCCTTTCCTTATAAGAGATTTTCCGCAGGTATATCGACGAGCAGAATCATACGCGCGAAGACTGGTTCGAAATTGTCTCTTTCCTCGTGCGCTTTGACCCAAAATTGTTCAATTCTTTTGTCCGTGCCGACAGATCTAATTGCATCTGCAGAACGATACCGGAGGGACAGCGCAAAAGGGATCCGCGACAATCTTCGATCGACCGGTAAACGATCCATACTGCCGGAGCTGGTAAAGATCTTATCTCGCCCGGTGATCTCGCTTTGGTTACCGTATTCTCTAGCGATGTCTATCTTCTCGACACCATTGCCGATAAAACCGACGTTCGCTGACCGTGGCGAACCGATCTCTCTATTCGTTTTCCATCCTCCGCATCCCGTGGGACGCTGGTGGGCGTGGTCGTTTGTGGATGCAATCTGTGAACCGCAGTGCCGCTTCTGCAGTTTCTCGCAATAGTTATACATACATTAGAAAGCGAATATTTGATATTCGCTTAGAAATATAGATACAACTATATATATATAGAAGTATAATCACATATAGATTTTAAATTCTATATGTGATTATACTTCTATCTATATTTCTCTTTTTTGTCGGACAATACGCGTATATATTTGAAGGGAGGAGGGACAAACTGCAATTTCCGGCAAGCTAGTCACACCTTTGTCTTTCAGAAAACCGGCCGGAGCAGTCCGTCTCGTGACCTCGACCCATCCGCCATGAAGGGAGAAAAGATGCGAGGTGTACGCGTGCACGTGCAAGATGCGCGCACATTTTGGTGGATGCGCAAGTGGAGAACGAGAGACGCGGGTGTCAGATGCATACGCGATAAAGCCCATGCAGAGAGTTTCCGGTGCACGTCTCCGAGAGAAGGAGACGAATAGAGGTGTAGGACCGGCTGTATAGGGATCCGCTTTCCTTTTGCTTTCGACCGCACGAAAACCGAAAACGTGGTGAAACTACGAAATCTCATTCTCTCTCAACTCCTTCGCCGATAACATCGCTGCGCCGTCTCGGACCCTTTCGTTGTCTTTCGGGGACAGATGCGCATGGAAGTGAGCGCTGTCCCTTTAGAAAAGGGACTCCAAGAAACCCTTGGTAGCAACCGGGATTTTTCACATTGTCGCGGATTCATAGATATAGACGAAGATGACTGATATATAAAGTATTCGATACTGAAAACACGGAGATAAAAGTAACGGAGTAAAAAAGAAGAATCAAGAATTAAAAAGTGAGAAAGAGAGAGAGAAACGTAAGATGAAAAAAGAAAAAAAGGGGCGTGAAAGAGAGAATATAAAATTTGTAGCGAGAAAGAATCGACGAAGAAGTTATTAGTGGTAAAAGGATGGAGGCAAAGTGCGCAGGAAGAAGGGAAAACGCGGCAAGAAATTTTTGAGATTTTTTTTGTTAGATTAGAAACATACGATTAATCTGTATATGTATGGCCGAGGCTCGTAAAAATAATCTATAATCGGGTCGTAAAACAATAAACTCTATTAAAACTTTGACGAAGGCACAAGACGGTCCGAGTGGGCCTTTAGGGAGACTTTCAATGCAGAGGCTTCCTGGAAACTGCCGGCCGTAACGCGCTCGTCGTATACTTTTACAACTAATAACCGACAATCGTAACATAATCATAATCTGAAGCCTTGCCATATTAATGCTCATCGGCGATGATGAGACCGTTTGTTCGTTTGCGTTGAGAGATATTTCGTGATTTCGAAATAAATGATTGTATTTTCGTAATAGTGATACTAAATGTACGTTCGACTTGAAGTTACTATTGAAATATGCGTGTAATGAAACGAAACTATGTATATGAAACATTCGTCAAATCACCGAAAGTCATTCTCCTCCATCAAGGAAGCGCATCAGCAATCATGAGATCTCTCTCGCGCAAATAGGACCCGTGAATATGGTTTTCGCGAGGGAGTGAAAGAGGTGTCAGACGACATCTTGTCCCATGATGAAAAACTGGACGTTCTTTCCTACGCGCCATTGGCGGCGGTGTCAGTGATTTCGACAATTCCCTCAATCGCAATCATCGGTTCTCGAAGCGAAACATTGTCGTCGCAGTCGACGGGGATAAAAGCGCATCGACGGTCATCGACGCCGTTGGGGATGCACGGTTCCATCCAGCTGGGAACGGTCGTCTCGTCTTCTGGCATTCTCATCCCCTCTTACCCCTTCCTTCCTCTCTTCGCTCTTCCCGGTTGGACCATTCCTATCCTCATTCTCTCATCCTCCATCCTTCATTCCTGCTGAGTCTTAATTCCAGACGAGCGACCGCGTGCATTCCCCGTTACCTTCTCTCTCGTCAACTTCCCTAGATCTCCCCCTTTTTCTCTCTCTCTCTCCGATTGTTTGCGTTGCTTTTTCGTGGTCTTCTTTTCCTTCGCTTATTCGATCTCGGAATGAGAAACTACATCGTATATACTTGACCCGTTCTTTTCTTTTTGTTCGCAAAGATAATTGCGAGATTTCTTTCAAGTGAATAGTACGTTCAATTTTGAAGTATTCTCAAATGTGTGCAAAATTAATATAAAACTATTTCAGCTTCTTTTATTCTTTAGAATGTGAGATACTGCGCTTTTCAATGTAATATTTATAATTCAGCCTTCACTAATGTTATTCCTTCCTGAAGATTTTTCCTTTTCTGCCTCTGAATTATTTTTATTTCTTTGTAAATGTTACTCGTATAGCGAACGTATAGCTAATATCAGATAATGATGTTCTTTCACGACGGGATTTCTCGATGATGTGTACCATGTGCGCGATTAACGCCGGACATTGAGTGATTTGTGATCGTCTAAAGAACAGGCAATTTCCACGAACGTATTTCTTGCATTTTAATCCTTTCTATCGTGGCGTATGTTAATCGTGGTATCGTTGCGCAATAATCATTGATTCGCGATATCTTGATTGGAAAAATCGTTATATATTTATAAATTGCCGTAAGTTACCTTTCGAGCATTTTTAAAATTCTTGTTGTCGTAAAAAAAATAAGACGTATCAAATATATATATGTATATATATAATTTTTTTTTTTCAAGTAATTTTTTTATACGATCACTTGTTCAGTGAAGTCAGAATCGCGCATTTCTCTACATTTGACAATATTATATAATTTGAAATTTCATAGGTGCAGACAGACATTAAACCCGACATCATTATGATTCCTCGGTCGTGCGAAGATATAACTGTAAAAAAAAAAAAACCCTCGAAATAACACCGTCGATCTTATCGGATCAGAAACTCCTTGCCTTATAAAATACAATGTGTCCTGCCGAGATTCACGAATAATCCTGGTCGTTGTATATATTGCATTTTTTTCTTTCTCTTTTTTTTTTTACGTAAAAAGTAAACATTGAAACGGTGAAGTTAAATCACTAAATTAGAAGCACTCTGCGCAGAGAGCTCAGAGAATTAATAAAAATTTCTATCTCGCTGCGCATAAAAATTGAAGCATATTCTAAGGATGAGGAAGGTAATCGAGCGCATTTTTTTACAACGACAGCTGTAGCAGCCCGAGTGACTTATAATCCTAGTCACACACCATGCGTTAATTACCTTTTACAACCCTTTACAGCCCTTCTTCGCCACCTTAATTGTATCGGTTTACAGCCCGCCTGAAAATCTTTAATTCGTTTACGATTGCACTCGAAGCGACAATTTAAACAACCAAAGGAGGTGTGTTAATACGAGAGTTCGTTTTAAGGCGCTCCATTAAATTGTGTCTTCGCACTTGCAAACGACGTGAGAAAAAGTTTCATTCTCAAATAAATAGCATTATATACATAAGAATCAAGGCACATCGTGTATATTATTTTATCAAAAATAATTGATAATAAATTCGTACAATGATTTATCTATTAATTGAATTCTCGATTTCTAAAATCTTAGGATTGGCTAATGAATTTATACAATGCGTTGGTTTCGGGCAATTATATTTAATTGGCTTGTCGATCGAAACTTCTCACTCGGCCTCGTTCCTGTAACCGACTAACCGATAACTGGTTAACGAAGAACGGGGAAAGGAGGGGAAAACGTGTATTTCGACCTAGCATGAAACACGTCGTTCGTTGTTTCCGTGTATCCGCAACGCGATCGCCGCATCGTTGACACGCAAATAGTTTTAAGGGGCTTCCCGTATGTCATTGAACTAAGCGTTGACGAAGTTGCTATCATGCCTGGTTAACGCGAGGCAAGAACTCGCGAGTGATTTCTCGCTCGTACGCGAGGCGTGCTCACCCAGCGAAGCATCGCTTTTTCTATCGCAAAATGCATTTCTACTCGTGTGCAATTCACGATCACTTTGCATTGCAAATGAAAGCGGAACCTAACGAAACGTTATTTGTGTTATCGGTGAATAGAAGGAAACGTGTACTTTGCCTTCTTTTTGTTTATAACCGGACGTAAAATCTCGCGGAAATGGCGCGATTGCGGAGTTTGCGAGGTGTTCATTAATGTCGATTGCGTATGGTCGAGGGAAATATTAATCAAGATCATGCACACTCACCTGCGATACGTGCTGCCAATTTCACGGGTAGTCTATATACATCGGATGTAGGCAACCAATAACGTCTCGCACATCCCGTAGCAGTCATTATGCGGTCTTTAACGACGATTATTTAGTATGCTTTTTAGCTGCGGGTTAACAGCTGTACATTTCACTACGTACACTTGGGCGCGAGGCGCACGCAACGCGTATCACGCGTATACACAGAGCGTCGTACCGCGTCTGACTAAATAATAAGGCTCGCGCATCATAACATAAGCTCGCTAGGTCAAAGAGTCGAGCTCCCATTGTTATTATTTGCGTTGAAGACGATTTAATATAATATTTTAAGATTATGTTCTTATTTG
This sequence comes from Cataglyphis hispanica, assembly GCF_021464435.1. Taxonomy (NCBI): domain Eukaryota; kingdom Metazoa; phylum Arthropoda; class Insecta; order Hymenoptera; family Formicidae; genus Cataglyphis; species Cataglyphis hispanica. The sequence continues at coordinate 1,446,970 of NC_065954.1, read as the reverse complement.
AAAACAAATTTTTATCGAATATGTGTCCATCTATTTAAACATTCAGAGTTTCTCTCTTTGTGATTCAGAGTAACACAAACGCTAATTTATTAATTAATTTTATATATATTAAGATTATATAATATGTATAATGTATTATGTATTATGTATAATATATTAGATTTATACACAATAATAACATTTGCTTTTTCTTTTTCATACTTTCTCAATTAAAATAAATGCATTCTTAAAAATTCAATTTACTAGATCAAAGTTATTGTAAAGTAAGTATTATTCGTAAAGTAATTTACTGCTCAAAATTGATTTTAGATGAAGATTTTAATGCAATTTATAGATTTTGTATTTTTAAAATAATGCTTAAAAAATTTCATGAAGAAGTAAAAAAGAACATAGGGACACGTAATGTTGTAGCTCACTTATAATCTTCTTTATTTTGAAGTTTCAGACAGTGAATATATAACGTAAGAAAATCAAAAAAGTAATTTAACATCCCGCATATATAATTATACCTACGTTACCTTGATATTCGTGAGGAGATAAAATTGTCGCGTCGCTTACTTCTGGCATTAATGCAGATAAACTTACCCTTTGCATTCTTGCTATTGACAGCGAGTCGATGATAATTACACGTTGGTATAAACGTACATCGTGAAAGAGAGAAGATGGGGAAATGTGTTTTTCTCTATCATTCGCAAATTACAGCAATTGACGATAATTTATATCTTATTAAAATTTCTCTATTAAATTTTATAAAAATTTGTATCATATTTTCATAAAGTATTAATGTTTATCTCTAATTGTCCGGCAAGAGAGCATGACGAATCTTCGCGTTATCTCGGTCCACCTTTAGAGACGTGGCGAAAATATTTGACTTCGTGTATGGGGAGGGGGAGGGAGGGGAGGGGAGGGAAAGATCCATCTACACTTTAAGTTGAAGTAGAACCGGTCTGAAGTAACCTGTCAGAACCCGTAGATCCTCAACGAGTTTGGAGAAGCCTTTCAATGTTCCGCGTGTGGCAGAAAAACAAAGACATTGAAAACAGAGCGAGATCGATATCGGGTGGCTGAACACGAGTGGAAGAACTCGCGCGTCTACTTCTTTCTGAAGTATATACGAGCAGCAAGAAATCGGTGAGAAAAACGCTCCTTACGCGTTCGATCGTAAATCGCGGCTTTACGAATCGCGTTTTTTGCATTTCGTATTTCCTCGCGGAAAGACAGTTGAGCGAAAATAGCCCGAGCAATTTTAATGGCGCAAATTCTCACATAGAGATAGCTCGTTGAAGAAAGTGCGGTATAGAAAAACCAGGCGTGCTCGTTCAGTTTCACTTCAATTAGAATTGAAGTCTGATGTTAAAGAGAACGTACAAATCCGTCAATGTCTTCGTTCGATACAGAATAGGATACGAACAATTTCAGGGAGCATCACAAACAGCCCTCTATGTATTTAAAAGCAGAATTCTCGAACTTAATTTCGGAATTTAAAGCTTTTCCAATCGTTCGATCATTCAGTAGCAAAAAGGACGTAGACAACTTTCTACTTTTAATGGTATATCATCGAGAGAACAGTATTGTTAAAAATTTTCTAATATTTGTAATAAACCGACTGACATAATGAGATAAAAAATCAAATTGAAATCACAAATTATTTAATTAATTATTGAATTAAAAATGATGATCCCATATCTGAATATGAATACCATATGAATCAATGATAACAAACACGATTCATAAATTAAATAAAGGCTTAGAAGAGAGAAGAAAAGTATCAGCTGATCTTCGATAATCACGATCGAAGACAACCGCGTATCCATTAAGAGCTTAACTCGCGGCAAAACCGGTCGGTGGTTTGAAGGTTGGTGTGATCGTTTCAGTAGGAAGATGAAGAACATGAGAGAGAACGACAAAGGTGTCGAAAGTGAAGATCAAATAACAAGTTTTTGTACAAAAATCCGTAGAGGACAACCACATTTACATTGATTGTGAATTACTTAATTAAAAATAGCGATAAAAGCCAAAAAAAAAAAAAAATAAACGAAAATTGCACGCAAGCGAGAAAAATTGACGCAAGTAACAGGATGTGTATATGTCGAAAAAATTTATATCTTACTTCAAATGTTTCTTATCAATCACATACATATTATAAAAGTTGATATAGAGTTATGATGCTTGCTGCAAGAATATCACTGCGGATCGGTACGAAATTAAATCAATATATTAGAGAGTAAACATTTGTATGTTAAAATATATGTTTGATTACAATTGTTAATTGATTTGTTTGAGCTTGTTTTATTTACATATTTGCTGTTTGAATTTATTCAAATCTTATTATTATTTGTTGAAATCATTTATTCTTAATTAAAAAATTAGAATATGATAGAGACTTGTGTGTGAAGCGTACAATAACATAAAATTCTACGGAGAAAGCAAGTTTTGTGTGTTTGTAACTTATCTGTGTTCATTTCTTATTCCTATGCGAGTTAAATTTTGATAAGAAATGATCGATCTCGCATGAAATTGTATCTCTACATCTTGAACGATCATGAAAGAAGCAATGTATCGGATATAAGCGCCGCTTAAAGTCTCCCGGGGACTGGTCTCGCGGTATCGGCCGAGATGCGAGGATCATGCCGGGTGCTCTTTTGCGTCGATCCTAAAGTCATTTTATTAAGCGTGACGACGGGCGGAGAGAAGGTGGAGGAATCGCGCGGTCGGTCAGTCGACAGAGAAACGACAGAAAAACCGAAAGAGAGCCGCGAACAAGCTCGCGCGGTGTGAATCTCATCTTTTATTCAGCCAGCCGATCGTGGTGTGCGTCCACCTCCCTGTTCGAGTCGGGCCCGGATGTGTACGGGTGTCTTCAGACAGAGGCACCGCGCCACTTAGGGTGTGAAACCGGCGACATGCCATGGAAAAATTCGATGGAGCCTTCTTCTCATCCTCCACCTCCTCGTGCTTCTGCTCTCACCTCTCCTACTCGTTCGCCCTTCTCACGGATTGGAAGAATTCACTTTGTATCTCGGACTTTAAGACCCGGGCCATAAAGTCGTCGTCGTCGTCGTCATCCTCGTCGTCGTCGTCTTCGTCTTGGTATGCGACTCGCGTATGCATGCCGCGCAAAAGCCGACTGCAGGTGCATCACAAGACGTAACATAGTTTCAACTGCAGGAATCTAGACTACCTGCGTTTGAGTGCCAAATTCCGAAGCGGTGGACTTACGAAGGATTTTTTCTTAAAGTGCAGCGAGTCTGATAGGATATCATAAGAATGCAATTTTTGTCTTCTTAGTAAATCTTTAACGATACGTTGAGTTCTAGAATCGTAGCATACAGAACCGTCAATGCGTAAGCAATAATAAAAAGCAATGAAAAAAGGTTGAGTGTGTTAATTAGTAGCTGACGTAAATCTTATTTAAAATTATTATATAAAATATATCATTGTGTGTATAAAGCTAATACTCATGGCACATGAAACTGCATTTAGTATTCCAATAGCATCAGTTAATATTTTAAGGCTGATTGTGGAATTGCACAGAGAGTTAATTATGTTAATAATTAATGCCGTGTATCGCTTTTTAGTTCTATGATATTATAATACGTTTGATTCTCCGAATTTCACAAAAAGAACAAAGCGTTAAGAACTATAAAAAAATTGCGGCGATTTAACACACTTTTTATCGTTAAAAGCATCTCGCATGAACGATCGCGATTTAATCGACACCAGACACATGATATCTCACGCAGGTTGACACATAATCGATCCATACGTCTTTTTAATCGATTCGCTATAGTGATAGCGGATACCATCGATCAATGGAGAAAATTAGAGGTTCACCCAACCAATTACAAGCAGCCGTTCTCTGAAACCTTCAGCGACGAAATACATCATCCCCTAACGCGCTCGGATATAATGTAGAAAATTATTGCCGCGTTTAGGATCTAATTGGGCCGTCAGCGTCTTGTTATCCTGTCGTCTTCGTACCCTCCGCGCTCTTTTCACATGCGACCCGTTCGTTTTTTATTTCGTCCCATCCCGGGGACCGTGACAGCCGGTACCGCGAACTATCCGCACGAAAAGCGATCTCTCATGTCGAGAAAATTTGTTAATGACTAAGAAAGTCAGATATTGTCCTTTCTTCGAAAAAAGATCGTTAACTGCGTAAAGTATTGTAAAAATATCGTCAAAATCTAGTCGCTTAATCCGATTGCGATATATAGAATAAAGTAAAATCCGTGTAAATTTAGAAGAATTTTTATTATAAAAATAATGATAAACGATCGGGTAAAAAAAAAATTCAAAGAGATATTACATCTTTAATGAATAAATCGATGTAATATCTAAAAACTGAGTTTTTCAAAAAGTGAAAAAATTTGACGCTGCAAAATAAATTCATGTAATGCTTTCAGTACTTTATTTCAACGTCCTATTGCAATAACGGAAAATAAAATGTATCATCCCACGGACAGACAATAGCAACCGCGTCGCATTTAGGACCTAATTGGACCGTCGACGTCTCGTTGTCCCCATGCCCTCCCTCCCTCCCTCCCTCTTTTCACCGTCCGCCGGTCTTCTCTTACCGTGACAGCTGGTACCACGGGACCAGACTTCCCTCCTCCTCCTCCGACGCGTCTTTTCGTAGTTTTCAGCCCGTCGTTAACCCACCCACGATCTTGTCGCAAATTAAACGTCCCACGGAAGGCTCACCGTTCTCGTCCTCGCTTATTGATTCGTAATGGTCGGTTCCGAACGTCCTGGTACATCCCGTGGCTGGCGTGCCTCATGCAATTCCCGATATTGCGAAAGCGCGACGACGACGACGACAACGACGACGACGACGACGACGACGATGATGACGACGGTTTGAACAAATCTGCTGTCCCCGAAGAATGAGGCGTCGTTCGTGCTCAAACTGGTTTCTCCGTCATCGAGCATCCCCTGATCAACGAGGAGAGAACGAGCATCTCCATTTGCCTTTTGAGTCGATGGGATATATTTCATCGACTAAAATCGCGACTTATTTTATTCATATTCGAATAGAAACGAGTAACATTCGTATTGATAAAAGAGAGGAGAGAGAAGAATGGCCCGAGGACAAACTTATCTCAAGGACGTCGCGTTTGTCATCGTGTACGTGACCATGCGCTAATAATGTATTACGTATTATTTACGGCGCGCGGCACCTGTATTTAGGTAATTAGGTGAATGTCAAAATGGAAAGGCATACTTTGACAGCGATGATATCGCGAGGTATCGCTTAAGAGGAGAATTGTGTTTCTTGCGCGACGTTATATCGCTCGAATTAATCGTCTCGTTCGGGTCTTATATGACGAGATCGCGTCAGACGCGATTAGGTGAATTGACGCGCATAAAAAGGAAATATAGCAGGTGGAACATTCGGCGAGAATTTCTCGCTGGCCGAGTAATCGCTCGTTCATCTGAATTACCGGCGACGTACTAATGGCCGAATTAAGCGACGTTTCTATACGGAATTACGGAAGCCGGCGCGCCGATATTTCAAGCATTCGCCACCGTTAAAACGAAGTAACGAGGCGAGATAAGGCTCACTCACCGCACTTAAGTCCCTTAAGGCCCTGCTTAAGGCCCACACAGAAGCTGCCGCGGTGCTTCTTTCTCTTTCCTATCACTTTTCTACCTGACGCTTCAACTATCTCACCTTAATGCTCTCTTACTCTCTCCGTGGCTCTACCATGTCCTCTCTCTCTCTCTCTCTCTCTCTCTCTTTCTCTTTCCATGTTGAGTATCCGTGTGTGTGTGGGGCTACGCATTTATTTGATGATGCCTCGCGTTCTCCACGAAGAAATTATCGCTGCGCGGTATGTTTGTTCGTTGTGAGAAACCTCATGAGTAGCGACCGCCTCGAGTTCTCCTCGAATGCGAACAAAGATAATAAAAAAACATCTTGATAATCAAGATTTAAATTAAATAGATATAGTCAGTACTTTTAAAAAGAAAAATAAGAGAAATCAGTTAATGCCAAAGTTAAATTACAGTTGATAATTGGGATAAATTAGACACCGTACATTTATACAAGTATATAAATATCATAATATTACAAACAACATTATTTTATTGTGTGTTTTTAATTTTCTATTATTTAATCTCTTTACGGAAAAGAGAGAGATAATTATTGATATAATACACGATCGCACCGTTAATTATTATACTGTATAAAAATCTTATAATTAATCCAAAATTATATTTATTTTTATTACGTACACAATATCAACTTAAAATAAAAGGCAAACTGGAATAAAAGGTGTATATATCGCTCAAACGTGTTAATGTGAAAACGTTATAGCCTGTCGCAACCGAGATTAAGCCTCGATACGGTGAATTCTGTGGTAAGCGCGTAATCGCTCGAGCTCATCGCTAGTCGCATTCGTAATGGGACGAATTATCGCTAGAGTTGGCATTTCAATAATTGGAGTCAGCTCGAGCGCGCGCGCGCGCGCGCGAACAGATGGGATAGCAAAGGGAGCAGTCCGGGAGCATGTTAGTGAGTTCCGAATATTTTTTTCCTTTCCGACTCGCGTGCTTGTTTGTCTTTTAGATACCGATCTTTTTTGTTACTTGCACCTTTTTCGTAAAACGAACCATGTCGATTTCGATCACGCGATCGTTCGTGACACTTCATGCTCATTTATAGAAATTTCAGTAAACATATCGTCACAATTTCAAAATATTTTTTTAAAGATCTTAATTCTCTCTCTTTCTCTCTATCTATATCTCTCACATGCACACACACACACACATACATATCTTTTGTTTTAAATCTTAACAGATTTTATAAGAAATAATCGAAAATGTATTTTCTTATCAAAAAATTTTCATTTCGAACTGTTCGCTTCCCTTTTCCGGCCAATTTAGAATGATTACGCGTAGCAAGACAAGTTAATTTTTTCTGCCTACTCGCTTCTGCTACCTTTCTTTTCGAAACTACAGCTTGATTATAGTATACATTAAAGAATGAACCTTCGCCCACGCTCCTTCATTTATCACAAATCTGAATAATTCTCACAATTATTTCAAAAATCAACTTCACTTATTGTCAGAATTTAATAAAGCTATCATTTTTAGACCTTGTATAGGTATTTTTAATATTTTTCGAACATGTTAAAAAAGGTCAATAGCCGAGTGAAAAAATGATTTATATTAATTCTAAAAATGCTTGAGAAAACTATCGTTCGAGTAAGAAGCAATATTCGATAACTCGTATCGTAACGCAAAAAAAAAAAATTGATTATTATCCGAGTGGATTTATCATCGAGAAAGATCTCTTTCATTAGCATAAACACCAGTCTTTCTCAGACCGAAAGAAACAGGTCACGCACAATACATAGACGAGAGCGCGAGAGATTAAATTTCACACCCGCCTTCTCCCGATGACCTGACGAATTGGTCGATCGAATTGATTATAACCAGTCGCGCGAGGCCACTCGAAATAAAGAAGGAGCGCGACGCGATATCGTCTTTTTCTCCCGTATGATCGTAAACAGGAAACGGTTGTATCATTCGTCGAACTTCTTTATTTCTTTATTTATTTATTTATTTATTTTTTTCTCTACCGTTCGGGCTCGCATCCCGGTCGTTTTTCTGGCCAATTTGCAGCTATTAACGCTCGTTACAGACCCGACCTTTTCCACACACGCTCACATATCGTTTCCCCGATGTCCTTTCCTTTCGTAGCACGACGACGGTGGCAACGACGACGCTGGCTACGTCGACAGAGAGAACGAGTGGGCGACCGTTCGGGCGTCACAGACAATTTAACACCTGGCCTAAATGGTTTGTTAGCGCATAATATCAGCCGGTACCCGGGCGACAGGATACGGGACATTACAATATGGAAATGACGAGGGCCCCGTCACGACCGTCCATCCATTGGGCAGCGCACACCTCAGGCGCGGCCAATTTCTGTCACTTTAATGCGCCGGATCGGTTACACAGGCAGCTCTTTCGTATCGCACCCGGAGGTGCGTCGTCATCCTGCCTGAGGTCTCGATTTCAGCATTTGGACGATAACGACGTTCGTAAAGTGCGGTACTGTTAACTCCGTAGTTTCGAGTTGCGCGCGTGTTGCCATATATGTGGCCGTATGCGTGTATTAAGAATATATATTAAGTTTAGAAATTTTATACATAAATTTTACTGAAGCTGCCGTTGATCACAGTAGCATTTCTGTGTACGTTAGCAGAATTTTTTCAACAACTCTAATATTGATGAAAAAATTGCGATATAATATCCGGCAATATTAAGCGAATTAAAAAATATCATAATATTAAATCTACGTATATATTGTGACAAAATCTGTTAGAGATACGCAATTTTTTTGCGACTGAGTCTATTTCTGAATATAATAAGTTCTGTCTTCTGAGTTCTCATTGTCAGAAGGAGGAGCTAGCGATTCCGTTGCGGAAATTTCTCATCGCGGCTGTGCCAAGCAGCGGCAGGAAGGGACACCTGGAAAATAGCGAGTGCCGCTTCGTCGGTGAGGAACGCCGTTGCGGAGGAAGTGACTTCCTGCGAATCGCGAGGCGGTAAAATTTTCACCTATTATTATCCCCCGATCGTGGCATAACGTGACCTTCGGGAAAATACGCGCGCTCATAAGGTGGGAGAGAGCTCGAAGACGAACCGCAGACTGGCCTTGCATTAAAGAGACAAAGTGCAACAAGAGGCTGAAACGCATGTGTCTCTCGTTCGTCTGATTGTACGTTGCGGCCGACGCTGCGCCTTTTTATTGTCGCGTTTCTCGTATTTCTCACACAAAGCCCAAGTTACACCTTTTGCCATCTCCTTGTGGTTCAGCGAGATTCCACGAATGGTGGGTGTCGTCGTCGAGAATTGTATTATTACGTGTTATTACGACATACTCATGCACGACGCGCGATGATCTCTTGCTTTCAAAATTCTTTCAGATTTTTAACGAAATGTTTATTATTCGGGTAAAAAAACACTATTTTTTATTACTACATTTCGGAATTTGGCGAGTATTGTTTAAAAGACAGGTTTTTTTATTGTTAAAAGTGCAGCATTCATATGAAGCAATACAGATTTCTACGGTATATACTTTTAGCTTCTATCACTTCCGCTTCGAAACCAGTTTCTAAACAAACGTTCTACACCGGTATATTTATTCCGGCCCCCGAGTCGTACTCCCAGGACAATTCGTTGCAATATCCAGGAAATCCTTTGCGCGCTCATCCATCGGATGGATCCCTCCCTGCTTCCGGCGAGCTGCTGACAAATGGATCGGTTATTTCCTCGAAGGGAGAGAGCCACGATTAGCGAACGTCGACAGAAAATTAAACGATGCCAATAACCATTAAAATAGCCAGCGAGTCTCGGTATCAATCCCCATTCCCACGAAAGAGAACGACGATATTTGCTTGTCATACTGGATCAAGATTTTTGAATGCGGCGATGGTAAGAGACCAGGGAGATTTAATCTTTACGATAAAATTGTATAATATAAAATTCATTCTGTGACAAAAAGTTTTTTATAATGTTGCAATTTATAGCTTTTAAGAATTTTAAACACATATACACAAGTTCCAACTATACCTATAGATGTATAAATTAGTGAATACATAAAAATACGAAAATATAACTATTTCTCTCCCACGTGGGTTCACGATATTAATGCTTTCGGTAAAATTTATCTGGCAGCAACCCTTCCCATTCTACTATCCACATTCGACCGCGCCCCGCCGAAAAGCCATCGCGACTAGCGCCCGCGATTCGCACGGCCACTCTACCCCTCTCCCTGTTTTTTTATTTAATGCATAAAAGCAGGAAATTTCTTGCTCCTTTCCGGTCGAGTGAGTATACGTGCTGGCCGTGCCCTGGCCGATAAATCACCGAAAAACGGCTATTTCCGCGAAAGGGGAAAATACGTCGCCAATGGTGCCATCGGCAACAGCAACAGCGTTGCTGGTGACGAGAACATATTATAGGCCGACGAGAGGTGTGCTGTGTGTTTGACCAGTGGTCCCGCAGGATCGTTTGTCCGCGTACGGTGTGGAAAAGCGCGCGCGTACGTATCCAGATTGTGACAGACACACGTGCGCGCGTGTCTCTGTGCGTTTCGTGGGCGATGGAAGGGGACGGGGTGGTTGGAGGGCCTTTATAGATTTGTAGACGAGACTACGGTCATCCGACACTGCGTTTGACCACACCCTCGATTGTGTCAAGATTTATGGGCACTCCGCTCCTCCCGCCTCCGCTTGCGCGAGCTCTCCTTCGCCTCCCCTCGCCTATCAGTCGCCTTGTTACCAATTCCGATCGGCAGTTTGGCTTGTAACTACCGGATCAGTCGTTGCTGCAATGTCGGTGCAACGCACGGTTCCCGGCTGACCGACTGGATTAGCAGCGACTTGAGCACAAACAGCGCGTGCATGCAATTTATGACGGAGACTCGAGTCAGAGAGTATTAGCCAGTATGACACGTATCATGAGATATTAGCACACTGTATATATTAAAAGAATTATATCTATATTACATTCGGAAATGTAAATTAATATAATGTTTATAAACCGTGAAAAAAATTTGTAAGCAAAAATTTTGTGTACGTACTTGTATTATTTCAAATTTATCTCGTTACCTTTGTAACGTTCGAAAAACCTGGTACAATGGAATTCCTAGGTTGTCCCGTAAGAGGCAGGAAGAAGGAAATGTCGCATATGTCAAACGTGGAATCGAAACCGATATACAAAAAAGTGTCTCCGCTATTACGAAACGCCGAAACCGCCAGGCATCGCATACAATGAAAAGTAATTGGCGATGGTTCGACTAACGTTATCCCGGTCTGTGTGTCACCGAAAATGCATACCTACCTATCTATCGTTTTGTGCACTCTCGGTCTCGCGATATTCGCTCTACCCTCCCGGATCCGTCCGCTGCGGTTCGATCGCGGAACGCACAACATGTGCCGTCGCGTAGCGTGAATAATAAGACGGCTTATGCGCGAGTTATTACGCCCTTCCCCGGTGCTTATAGGTGTCCATTACACGACGACAAAGGTGAACGAGTTCGTCTTTTCTTTTGTTGTCGCGTATCCCGCTCCTTCCCACACGGCGAATCGCTAAAATTTAGCGTTTCCGTTGGTGTAATGCTTTCCGTCGTTGGACATCTGCGTAGAATCGTTGACGCGAATGTTTTCGCAAATTTTTTCAAAATTTTGAGTTCAACGGCCCATCCCTTTCCAAATATCGAGGATCACTTTTTGAAGCGGCTAATGTATTTTCAACCTTCGCGCTATGTACCTTCGTTTTGCGTGGCCTCCATCGTATGGCGACCTTTAATTTGTAAGCCCTCATACCGTGAAATGTGTATTGCGTCCAAGGGCGCGTAGACGACTTGTGACATTTTTTCCCCTCCGTTATTCATTATGGTCCACTATACGTGGTTGTCATTTGGCGGCTCCCTCGTTTGGCCATCGCGCGGAAGTCGACCGAGATATCGATTACAGTAATTAAGCTTATCTATTTTATTAGATGATGAAATCGACTCGTCTCCGATATATCGAGTGCGCATACGCCAGTAGACAATTGTACAGACTTTTATTCTCTAAAACGATTTCGTATAAAAATCCTATCATTCACTTTTTTTTCGAGATTAAATTATTTGTTCAAGCTTAATATAATAAAATAATTATAATTATTTTAGTATAATTATTTTAATGAAATTTTTGAAAAATGTAGAAAGGAACGCAAATACATAATATCATTATGTACAAAAAGAAAAGAAAATTGAATTCCACGCGCGGTTCATTAAGTACTCAAATTGTTGTAGCAGCATGACGCAACAACTTTTTCCCGTCATTGCATCGTCTTGTCCGTATCTTTTTTTGGCCTGTCGTTCCCTCCTTCCAACTTCGCCCGAACGTCCTTACCGACCCTTGACCTCCCGCTCGATCCTGCAATTAATCTGGAATTGGATAGGACATCCGCTCGCGCACCCCGTAATCTCCCTGCCACCACCCCGCTTGAATGTAACATTCGGTACCCTAAGTAAGGTATATCAAAAGACGACAGCGACTATAGTTGAAGATGGACCAAGAGTCATCCCAGTCTTCTCGCGGAAACATGGAAAGAAACATATAGGAGTCTCTCGAGCGAGATTATGTTCGTTGCATGAAGATGATACGTTCTTCTTATTAATAAAGATGAAAAAAATGAGCGCTTTTACAACACTTTTTCAGGTTTTGATATTATAAATAGATTAGCGTTCCTAAGACGTGCATGTGTAAGTCACAAAATTTTACAATATATATTTCTTTAGTCTTTCATCGTGTTCGCCTAAATTTAAAGGCGAGAGCAGTCAAAAAGAGAATACTTTCCGAACGATGTAGGCAATTCTAACTTATTCAAGTTATGGTAACATGCGGCATTCTAAACGAGACACGCCAAAGCAGGGACAAAGCCACGCAAGAGAAGGGAGAGATAGGGAAGAAGAGAGAGAGAGAGAGAAAAGAGAAAGGGACGGAAAAATCGTCCCAATTCTCTCTCATGGAAATAGGGGGTGCCTAAGTTCACTCGAGTGAGAATACGGTGATCACACAGGACATTGAGCAACGTGACGCCGACTACACCAAATTATAACTTATTTTATGACTTTTTTGCATCGGTCATTTAACCTGCTGGCAAAGGAAGGATGCGGGGGAGGTTGAAGGGACCGAGCCGAAAGGCGACTCCCGGCGAGAAATTCGGAAATGAAATCACTCCCTAATAACTTCCACTTCTGGCATTGCCTCTCTGTGTGCGAGCCTGTTTTCAGCCATGGGTCAATTCGCAACAATTTATATTTGCATCGTAAAAGTCTTTTTTTACGTCGCGCACGTGTGTTTGGTTAAACAATTTATTACTATTCAATTGAAACGATTTTACATACAATAAGATAATTGAAATTTACAAAAATGTAAAATAGATATTTATTATATAATTATTGGCCTTATATTAAATATCACCAAGTAAATTCTTTCACTTTTTTTATAGATAATTTTATAGAAAATTAATTGTAATACGTGCGTTGATTATTAAAAAGCGATAGCAATGTAATGATAAAAAAAGAAAAAACCTAAATAAAAAATATCACATATATTTTGTGAGTATGGACTCGCGTTGGCCATCAACGAGCGACTAATGATAGCGTCGCGAATTTCAGCGAGAGAAAAAAGAGAAAGTGTAAAAAATTAACAGCGGCCGACACGTGATGTGGCGAGCGACGATCGCGTGCTGATATGACACACGAAGCAAGCGAGAAAGTGTGCCTTTTCGTCGCGCTTTTATTTCTCGTTAGTATTGGCGCACGCATACGCTGTACATTCGCGACAGTGCAGTGCAAACATATATCAGAGAGGCGGATAGCATAACGACCGGAGTGAAATACTACCGACATGACACCCGACAAAAAGTTCGCATTTGCTCGACTTTGCGCAAGAGGCTACCGCGATTGGTATGCTTTTCTTGGTTGTGTTTTCTCTAATCCTGTTGCATTAAAAAATATTCATCAAGTTACATAATTCTGCAAGAAAAAAAAAACAAAACGGCGATTGTAAACGCAATCTGATGATACTTTATTCCATCGCATTAGATTGCAACGAACACGTGTTTTGACATCCTCGCCTTACGCGAATTCATATTTCTCCCTGAGATATCTGAAACTCGAGTGTCGCGATACAAGACCCCATGTTGCGTCGCGCGCCGCATTTTATGGCCTTTTCATCGTAGGAACTAAACTTATTACTCCGCGGGGAGTCACTCCGTATCTCGCCGCGTTCGCATCATCCACCCCCAGCGCGCGCGCGCGAAGGGGTGGCTTTTTTATTAAATCACACATTTCGCGTACTCGTCGTCGCCCGATTAATTTGCCGTGACGCTTTCTTTTGTGGCGCCGGGCCAAACCAAAATAGATAAAGAGAGAGAGAAAGAGAGAGAAACTTGCGCGAACCATCCATATTTTATGCCAACGGAGACTCATCCCCGCGACGAGACCCATTCTATTTTCACGTTCGTCCCGCGAGTGACGAATGTTACAGGCGTTTGACGTAGACGGAAGCATCTGAGGTCGGAGATGTGTGCGTGTGTTGATAATCTGTTACCTTTCAAAATAACGGTCGAGAAATATTTATGTTAAAATCGCAAACGCCAAAATAAAACGAATATTCTATTTTTGTCTATAAAATATCAAAATATTTCAACTTGCAATTTGTTGCCCTCCTTTGAAGATAATGTTGATTAAACTTTGAGAAATGTTAAAAATTAAATTTTAAGATATATTAAATTATTTAATTGTGTTGTATCTTTCAAAAAAATAGATGATAGAAAAGAAGCTGATATGTACAAAAACAACAGAAGGTAGTTTGTAAAAATATACAGAACGGTAGATAACAACGTCAATGAGATATTGAGAGAGTGATTTCGCGTAACAGTAAAGAAAAATAGGAATAAAACGATTATTTCAATTTATTAAGTAAGTTGTGTCTTTTGTGTGACATATAAATCCACATCCCCATAAGTAATGCTATTTGTTGATTCTGTTAAGTAATTATTTTTCTTTGCTCCCTCTATCGTTTATTGTATATCCGACAGTAACAGGGTGATTGTTGATCGTCTCGAACGGCAAAGGAATAGAAGCGGGATTGGCTCGGCGACGATAGCACAGAAGCGGAAGAGGGCGAAGGAATTCTAGAATCCTGCAAGGGACGGCTAATTCCACCGTGATCACATCTGATCGATGTCCCTTGCTTGCCCCGGTCGAAAAGTTATTGTCCCTTCGTGGATCATCAAATGTAATTTTTATGCGAGATGTCTTCAAATAATTTCAGTCACACAGTGTTATTCTCAAAATGAATTTCTACTCGTAAATAATTTTGTAAATATGTTAATTTTATAAATTTGAATTAAGAAAATATTACTTTATATAATTAAATAGAAGATATGTCATATTAATTTTCACAACTTTAATTAAAGAACGCGTGTTGTATTTCTAAATTATATGTTAAAAGATGCATTGTGATGGTCTTGAAATAAAATAATATTTATAATTGTGGACCAGAATTATGCAAAAAATATGAATCTTATTTGTTTGAAAATTCCAAACTAAGATAAATTGTGTGGGTAATAAAATCGCGGAAAAAAAATATCATCGGGACTTGTAGTCATCTTTGGATGATTCGACTCTGTAGAATCGCATCCGCGGCACGTGGGACAAAATATTCTCGCCGCTCTCGCACGAGCGGACAGTTTCGTCGTTGCCGTGACTTAGCCAGCATGATTCTTTTATTTTACTTTCGATCTTGTTCCTGGACACGGGCGCACTCAATTTGACCCTCCATCTCTGCCGCTCTTCTAGCGTCTATTTTCACCCGTTTCGAACGCGCACGGTAGACGAGGCAAGAGAATGGAGAAGAGAGACGGCACGAGAGCTCTCTCGGGGTGGAGGGTCAACGGGGGACCAGACAGAGGGTGGACAGAGAAACGGATAGAGCACGAGCGGAGCAGGGAAAGTGGAAGAGTTACTACTCTAGAAGTGGACGAGGCAGAGTCGCATATGGCTAGCGATGGCCTCGATACTCTCGCGCAAGATGAAAACACCTGTGCTCTATTATATTGTAATAAATTATAAAAAAACTATAATATAGTCATAAATTTCTGCCCATCATCGTGTAAATAACTAAATTTTTGTCAATCTGCGTTATTAAAGAAAAATTGTAGAAAGATATGTATAAGTTCGAGATGTTATTTTTATAAAGCTGAGACTATATGAGCCAGAATTATGGAAATGCGATGAATCATCCCTATATATAATAATAACGTAAAGTATATGAGTTGTATGGAATTGGGTGAAGGATATCGGTTTCGCCCCATCGCTATGTACGATTCGCCCAACCCCGCGGAAAACGTGGGATTGCAGAAGTTTGGTATACGTCCAAGAGATGACTATCTTAACTCCCACCGGGCAGCTCTTCTTATCTTATCGTACCGCCGATGGATAGAAGCTTTCGCCGATAAAGCTCGGCGGAGAAATGACGGCACGTTTCGCGTGGATGCACTCGCCACTCCTTAATTAAGTTCGGACAGCCGTTTATTCGGTTTATTGTCTTGTTTGCCATACCCCACGAGATGCTCCCGCACGATTACGCGCATCCGTGTCAGTAGGTGCAACGTCATCGCGACAGAAAACGCATCATCAACGCTCGCGTACTTGAAAAGCATGCTTCTCGAATCGAAATTCTTTTCGTGATTCTCATCTAGATTCGAGGAATTTAAGAAAGTTGATTTTAGAGAGAAAAACAGATTTTGAAATTAGTTGATAATTTATACCTTACAAGAAAGTAAATTTGTAAAATACGCAGAATTTTCAGATCTTATTTGTTATTAATATAATAATTTCTTTGTCAAAATTACAAAAAAAAAATAAAATAAATAATAGAAAGAGAAAGATTTATAAATTCTATTTTAAATAATTAATCACAATTAATATTAAATATATATATTAGTTGCTAAAATATTTTCAGTAATTATAATAAATATCTATGAAAATATTAAAAAAAAACAAAAATTTTTGACGAACAGATGTTTTTTTCACAGATAAAAACTGACAGTTTAAAAATTACAGTGTAAAAATTAAAGTTTGGATGACAAAATCTCTGATTAGATTATTACATATCACGGCGATTTTGCGTTCGTGCCAACCGTGACGGATTTCTTCCACGAATTTGAGCCGGCGCTATAGCGTAGACAAATTATGCGCATTACGAAAAGTGTCCCCGAAAGAAGAGCACCAAAGGGAGCCACGGTGATGGCCACGGGGGATGAAACGTCGGCACGAGGGCCGCGGATGAGAGACGGACCTATTGTGCCATCGTAAATACAGAGAAGCGGCCCATCCCGAAATAAGGGCATATTTCTGTCCGGCAATCACTGCTGCTCCGCGGATTCACGGTCGTGCTGTTACGAATATAAGCACGGTAGCGAGGATGACAGTAGAGGAGATGGAGAGGAAAGAACGAAGAAGGGACGACGATTTCGAGTCGAAAAAGGAGCGAGCGAGTGGCGACTTCGGCACGGGCGATTCCGAGTAGGAAGAGACCCCATTTCGTATTCCTCGAGCATCCCTCCTGATCTCCCCGCATTTTTATTGTACTTGCCGCCGGTAAGAATATGTTTTATTTATATTTCATATTTTTCCCTTTCTTTGCTTCTCTTTCTCTTTCTCCGTCCCTCTCTTTTTCTCTCCGTGTCGCGTTTCGTGGTCAGAAACGGACGTGGCACACTGTCGTGAATTCGCACGGGATGACCACAAAATATGAAGTCGAGAGATATGGGATCTCCCGCGATCTACGCAGAAGAAACTCGGGCTGTATACTCTGCTCGCCATAGTTTCTCCTAACGCCCCTATTTTCGAAGGGAATGGGGTCCCGCCTTCAGCCGGGTGAAAATATTTTGGCAACGTCTCTGCGGAAAGTATTTATGTTTGTCCGCGACAACGACGGTGAATCTATTTCTTTGCGTGGTTTTATTGGAATGTTGCATTAAATGGAATTACGTGCATTGTGTAAATGCGCTTGTTCTTTGGATATCTATATCTTACCCTTCATAAATTTTCCAAGCATAAATAAATCATAGGAAAATTAAAGAGAGTTTGCAATAAATAAAAATTATAATATTGATAATTTACACTATTGTTTTCAAGATCATCATCATTACGAAAAAGCAGTGATACAGTTGCGAGAAAGAGAGCTGGATTCAAAAGAGGATCAACTGATCTTGCTTTTAGCGTCCGAATTTAATTCCGCGTCGTCTGATTGAGACGAAGGGTGTTACACGCAATTTGCCGCGTTTCGCCATAATAACTCGCCGTACCCTTCGGCGTGTTTTATGGATATCACACTGAGTATGCATAATTTACGGTCTAGCGTGTAAACTTTCGAGCAGCGCGTATCTTCCTCGATTAAAGATTCGTGAAATGTAACAAAACAATGCGAAACGCGACATTTCGCATTCTTAATAACTTCCACTGTATAACAATATACCGATTTTTTTTGATTTTTTTTTTTTTTTTCATTCACAGATCAGCATAATCGTGAGAAAAGTATCTCGAAGTATCTCGCATAGTCATTATTAACAGTGGAAGAAACTCGTCGCGCGGATGCTGCGTCTCTCTATTCTCAGGGAATATCCTTTATCGTACGGCGTTGCGCGATCGTTAAGATATCCATCATAACCGTGTGAAAGTGCAAGAAGTCGGTGGAATTGTTTGGTACGTGCACGTGAGTTGAAAGTGAGCCACGAATGAGCAATTTCATGTTCAACCGGCGTACGTGACGGGGCCCCTGATATCCCGTTTACGCTACTGATACGCACGCGTTCGCGCACAAACTGCGTGCGCGTGAGCGCGCGTGCGTGGGAATTTCGGATTATAATTTGATAAGAATTCACGTCCCTCGCACAAGGTGAAGAGTGAGGATGCTGCCCTGCGAGGACAGAGCCAGCCGCCTTCTTTATTCCGCGCGCACGCACGCCTGCCGTGAGTTTTGATTTCGGCGTCGCTTTTGATACGCACCGCTCTCGAAACTCGAGAAACATGTAAATCAGAAGTTTGATACTTCTGAAATGGTTCCCGCTGAGAGAGAGAATTCTTTCGAGCGCTCGGTAATAAATTCCCTTTAAATGCATAGGTATAAATCTTTCAAGTATATGTATGTGTGAATAATTACACAATTCAACAAAAAACTACACAGAAGAAAGAAAATAATCTTTTTTTTTTGTAGCTTTTAATATTAAATACTTTAATACGTCACATACCATAACTATAAAATGAAAAAATACCCCCTTTAAGAAGGATTAAAATAGATCTATGTGCAACTTTATTCGCAAATTTTTAAAAATTTTAATAAAGAAAGTTGAAAGCTGTAATCGTATATTCAGCGTTAAAAAGATTATAGAAAACACATACTATTTTTCTTTTGTTTAAAAAAAGTTATTTTCTGTTGAACTATATTGACAAAAAGAATATTTTTTTTCTTTATATTTCCATATATGTATACCTAGTATCCCTAGATTCCCTAGATAAAATTATAAAATAATAATAAAAGGTAAAATTTGAATTTATATTAGAAATGAACGATTAAGTAGAAAATAATTTCTCGTATCAATCGAAAAATGGATGACGTGAAATCAGATTATTTTCTTTTTGCGATTATATAATGTAAACATATGTTATTGCGATGCGTATAGCGAAGTAGTATTAGTTAATTCGTATTCATCGTATTCATCGTATGCGTATAATATTTCTCGCATACTGCATCACTGCCTTTTTACAATTATTAGCGAGAGTACTCACCTTTCTGCTTGCTGCTACATTCCATCTTTTCCACAGCTTCAACGACTGCACACATCCATTGCTCGCAACGGCCGGAAAAACACAACACTCGAGAAACGTACGACACTTGAAAAAAGCAAACGGGATAAACTTTAAATAGAATAAAATCCAACATTTCAATCCGCGATCCGTCTCACTTTTATGTGCGTCTTCAATGTAGATCGACAACGTCATGTGATTACGTCATTCGCGTATGTATTTCTATGGCTGTGTTCTAAAATTCACTGCCAGTACTGGAAGTATAGTTCATATATTATAGATTTTCAGTATTCTCTCTCTCTCTCTCTCTCTTTTTCTCTCTCAGTAAATTTTGGAATACAGCCTATAATAAATAGGATTTCGTATAACATCGCGATTTTAAAAGAAACTGCTATTCTTAGTTTTTTACAGCTCTCGCGCGACTTATTAGTACGTATTAGTATTAATTAATTCGTATTTAATGTATGCGCACAATATTTTTCGCATACTGTCGCTGCCTTTTTACAATTATTAGCGAGACAACTCACTTTGCTGCTTCCTGCTGCTTTATATTCCATCTTTCGCGCAGCTTCCAAGACTTGCACACATCCACTGCTCCCAGCGGCCAAAGAAACATAATATTCGAGAAATACGCGACATTTGAAAAATATAAACAAAATAAACAATAAACGTTAAAAAGCGCGAAAACCAGTATTACGATCCGCGATCCGTCTCACTTTTAGCGTAAATCGACAACGTCATGCGATTACGTCATTCGCGTTTCTGTAATGTGGGAAACTTCGTATACCAATCTATTTTAAAAGAAAACTGATACTCTGCATTTTAACTTTTTCACAGCTCCCGATTGTACATCCATCACTCTTAGAAAATACAATACTCGGGAGACACACCACACTTGAAATTCTTATACAAATATGATTAAGGTTCGGAGAGTAAATAAATAAGGTAAATAAACATTCTTTCTTGATCCGCGACGCCGTCTCACTTCACTGCGTATCTTTATCGTTTACCGTAAGTTATGATTGGTCGGTTGCGTCTGTGTTTGTAACAAAAGATCCGGATTCCCTTATCCCCCATATCCCCCTATCGTCACCTGATTTCAAAAGAATCGAATATCGACGATAAGAAACTTTACAAATAAGTAAGATATATATATATATATATATATGTTATACATATAATAAATTATTCTCTAAGATATTAAATTATCTAAACACTCTCTTATATAAGTAAATATTTATATATAAATGTATTATGTAAAATACACAGGAGATTAAATGCCCGCGCTATATTTTTTACGTTCGTACGATATGACGTCACATGTTGTTCGCGCCGGAATATTTTGTTCGATAGTTCGTAGTGCGTAGTTTTCGCGAAGAACTAACGTTTACACGCAAGGATCGCGTATTCTCTCTGCATAGCGAATAATAGAAAAGATATTATTGAGTTAAAGTATGTTATCGTGAGAACGACGGGAAAGTGTTTACATATATCGCATGTGTATAGTGAGGTCGCATGCGTTGTGTTCCACAGGTGTCTAATGTTTCTGATTAGCGTCATTTTTATTGTGATAGGATCGTTTATATACGCATTGATTAAAATTATAAATGCTATTGACAAGAAGCTTGAGATTTTAAGGTAAATATCGTGACGGACGATGCGAGCATTTTATAGGTTAACTTTTCAATCTAGAAGACTGTATGTCGGCATTTTTCTTTTGATTGTACCTTTATTTTAAAAACCTTTTTGCATTGCTAAATGTCATATTTAATAAGCTTTCTAGCTCTTATTTGTTTATTTAATTATTTTTCAGTATGGAGAGACAATCAAAGTTGTCTTTGAAAAGAAATCGCTATCATCAAGCTCATGTTATAAATAATGTTCCAGTGGAAATATCAGACGATGAGAGCTCTGACTCATTATCAAATCCACAATCAAATATAGAACAAGGAAACTTTACAAACACAAGTCATGGAATGGCTTTTATTTCAAATAATGCGACAGATAATTTAAATTCTGCATGCAGTTCGAAACGTATACATGATATATCAGACGAATATTTAAGTAACGATGAAGATATTGTAATTGATATTCCTAAAACTTCTAAGAATACCCAATCAATGTTTAATTGGAAGAAAACAAGCTTTGCTAATGCGCCAAGATATCTAAATGGCAATTCTTCCGTTAATATATTGCATGATTCAAGACTTGAAAAGGAAAGAGAAGTATCAAGCAAAAGACAAAAGCTGAGTTCTGATTTGACAAGTTTAAGTGATGATGACTTAATGAGCTTGAACAAGGAAGAATCTTCGCCATGTAAAGTTACGATACAACATAGTATAATGATTGCAGGAACGAAAGTCACATTGCCTGTCGAGCCATACCCGTGCCAGAAAGCAGTGATGAATAGTGTGAGTATTATAATTTTGTGATTATTGTTGTAATGTTATTATAACTTTATTAATTATACTGAAAATTCTGTGTGCAGCTTATCCAAGGATGTACCAAAGAACAGCATTGTCTCTTGGAAAGTCCTACCGGTAGTGGTAAGACTCTGGCTCTTCTCTGTGGAGCTTTGGCATGGCAAGAGCAATACAGGGGTGAGTTTATGACCAATGTATTATCACATATTAGATATATAACAAGAATTGAAAACAAGAGCATTCAAATTTTTGAATTATTATTCGTTATCGAAATTTTTATGTAATTTGTTCTGTTCATTAACGAGATTATTATGTTTTATAATTAAACGATAAGGTAATCCACGGTTTTTGCAACTTATTCGCACGTTAAATTATAAATTTAAAATCTCCAAATGCGAATTGATCGAAGGGTGCCTTGCGCGATCTTTATGATATTCATTAATTTTCTACCAATCGTGTTCGTGCAGCGCTTTCTGCGCCACGATTATGTCTGCCTCTAAGATTTATCACGGAGCTTCGCAAAAATCTCGTTTCGTCGTTGCGCCGCGTCTCGTGACAGACGGTCATTAACGTCAACCGTCTTAGCGAGACTTCTGTCTCTTTATACACCCACATATATACAGCGATAATTCTCGTCAGATTTTTGACTGTCGTGTGAATTTTGGAAATTAAAAAGGGGTCGAATCACCATCTATTTATTTCGCTTATCTTCTCTTTGTCTTGCGACCGAATATCGTTCTTATTAAAGTTCCCTGAAGTTCGCGAACGTTTTGCTTTACCTCGTCAAAACTTTAAAAGTCTTTCGGATAATTTCTCAAGGCGTGTCACCGCGATGTCAGGCATTTGTCGCACTCGTCAGCCGATTAGTTTCGCAATTTTTATTTTACATCAATGTTATTCCCTATTTATATACTATATTGTATTTTTTATAAGAGCACACATATATATATATATATGTATAAAAAACTTATTTGAAAACTTGTATAAGTTTTCTACAAGAGACGTTTGCATGCTGGCATGCTGGCATATCGAAAGCACATTCTTATTTGAAACGGCAAATTTATCGGCATTTTACATTTAATATATTAATGCGAGCGAACTTAAATATCATATAGCGCAGATATTAATTTATTTGATTTTTTCTCAATGAAATAATATAAAAATTAATTCAGCGTTCATGTTGTATTAATGCACGGATCGGAAATATTGCGCGATTTTCACGCATAAGCGCCGCTTTGCACCGATTGATGGTTTAGAGCATATAGCTGTATGCGGAAAGAAGGCGTGGATTTTCTTATTTCCTCGCTGAGAGAGAAAGCTATTCGGATCGTTAGCGGTTTCTTGGCTATTACGATATTAATTTAAATTATTCAACCATTCATGCGCACACAACACCGTCGTAATAATCGTTACGATCTGGAGTCGCGCTGGTAATTTCGACTTTGCACGCGTGTGCATGCAGCTAATTGTTCGCAATTCTCGTGCAATTTCTAAACAATTAGATTTACCTTCACAATGCGCGATGTCTCGTTCCGTTCTCGCTCGTACCAGTCTACGAAAAACAAAGGGACAAACATAATTGTCTTTCGTTATAATAATGTGATGACAAAATAATTTCGTTCAACGTCATGTTCGATTGCCATTACCTTACCTCTAATGACAAAATATTGATATCTATTGATATTCGTGGCAAATATTGCCAAAAATGCGCCCTACAAATCACTGTAAAATATAGCAAGCTGTAATGCATTATATATCACGAACGTATTTGAAAACATTTTATATCTTACATTTTAGTGAAAAATTTTCTGATTTAGCGAATCGAAATTTTGCCTGAATTTTCGTACGTATTTAATTTAGATTGACATTCTTTATAACAACAAATGTGAAAGTTTATCGAAATTAATCGTTACTTTGCCGGAGTATAATTTCATTGGTCTTAAAATCAATTTGTCTGAAAGTCGTACTATCGTTCGTAATGTAAAATCTATTAAACATCAATACGATCGATGATCATTGTTTACTTTGCCGGAAAGTTTCGACGGAGACGCGTTTCCGCGACTATAGCCTTTTTGCGCTCTCGCCGGACGAGCAGCTGAATTAGCCAGTAGAATCGCTCAGTGGGGTAGTTTATCGTACGATCCCATCTTAATATTCCGCTAGGAAATCGTGGCGAATGTCGCAATTGATCGAAGAGCAATTACGTCGGAACATGAAAATGACATTATTTACTATTCACTGAGAGAATTACTTTCTTCATACGAATAATTTGAAATATCATTGTGGAGATATTTTTTCGATACTATGTAATTCGATTCCAACAAAATATCATTTGGTTTTATATAACTGGATTTTACAATATGTTGGTGAAATTTATCGTACTCCAACAATCGATATTCGAGAGCTACATTTGTTACAAAAAACATTGATTGAAACGCGCACATCGCGACAATGAAACTGGAACGTCGCAAAGTATTCGATGAGGCGAACGATCGCGTGCCAGTTCAAGCTGCACGAGCGGTGAATTAAATGTTCCGCGATGTTAACGTCAAATTTGCGTGAGTAACTTCGGATTTGCTGTCTGCGCGAAAAACGATACGGGAAGGATGGACGGACAGAACGTCTTCGAGACGTTTATTGCAAAAGACAGCACGAAGCGTCGTCGCCTCCCAAAATTACAGACAGGTCCTCCCCGGGCTTTATCCTCGTTATCATGACATTACAAACCAACAAATTCAATTACGAGCCGAAAATTATCGAACATGTGAAAATTTTTTTTCTACT
Source organism: Cataglyphis hispanica (assembly GCF_021464435.1). Lineage (NCBI taxonomy): Eukaryota > Metazoa > Arthropoda > Insecta > Hymenoptera > Formicidae > Cataglyphis > Cataglyphis hispanica. Next base: position 1,422,376 of record NC_065954.1, on the reverse strand, counting down.
TTTCGATGACAATGCTTTTGCAATGGATCGTTAAATTCTGATATTCAATAATAATCCTTTCGCTAATCGCATCAGTATCATTTTTTATTTATCGAGCACATGTATGTATATATTATGCTATTTGATTCAACAATAATATAGAATTTAAATCGATATTCAATTTGACAAATTGCCGTGACAAGAGCAAGTTAATAAATGAGTTTATAAATACGAGTGAATGTTATATAAATAAATATGAGGATGAATGTGTGAAAAGTACGAGATATGATCGCTTCTAATTTTAATTTGACATATAAATAGAATCTAGAATTTGCATGATATTGCGTGTATGATTAGAATTTATATATATATATATATATATATATATATATATATATATATATATATTTATAAAAGAATGTTTGATTGAAAATTGCACTTTACGTTACATTTTGGCAAACAAATATCACGCGTAGCTAATTATCTGTAGCTGATTTATGATGACCCGCTCTTAGTTTGTCAATGCGCATTTCTAATTAAGCATATCAGAATAGAGCGACTCGATGGAAATTAATCATGATACCGATTTTCGTGTGTGTATGGCAGGGATGCGTGCGTAGGTGTGCCGCTTTGCACGACATCCTGCTTTTCCCAGTTATAATTTGCTTTATGCTTTAAACCTGACGCTGCCACGCTCTGCCGGAGGTCGAGTGGTACTGCTAGCCGCCAAACTGTAAACTTACCTCGTTGGAGAGCCGCATAAATTAGGTCCTCGAAAGGGAATAGAGAATTTTCTGGCGGCTTAATCGATATCGTCGCTGTCGATGTTGGAGATACGCTTCGACATTTATATTAGTTTTCTTTTAAAATCAATTAATTAATCTGTTTAGAGAGATATATAGACAAAGTCGAATAAATGTAATATATGCGAAATATTCTATTTCTAAGCTTGGGAAAGAGTCATATCTATCAACTTTGTTTTCACTGTAAGGTGTAAGGCGTTGATGAAAAAAAAAAAAAAAATCGCGAAATTTGATAAATCATTCTCAAGTCCTTCTATAGTCATTTGATTCAGCGAGCCGCATGCGATTCACGAACCGCGTGTTCCGCACGTGCCAGCCTAGCGTTCGATTAGCTTGACGCAACATTTACCGGAGAATTCGAAAAACTTAAATCGTTCGTAGAACGGAGGAGCGTGATGCGCCGCTTTCGGTGGAAGATGGGAAGGGAGAGACATCGAGAGGGTTGGACGAATAAATTTCGAAAGTTTATCGCGGAATCGCATGCCGGCTAATGTCACTTTATTACTAGTAGACGACGACAACGCGCGGAGACAGGCCACGAGGAGGGAGGGATTTCAGGGGGAGAGAGAAAGAGAGGACCGCGGGAAGGATAAGTTCGGAATAACTGGCAGCGACGAGACCCATTGTGCGGCAGGAAACTTGGGAAGTCATAATAATTATCGGCGAACGCGGAATTATATATTGTGTCCCTGTGGCAGCCTGTCGTCGTCGTCCTCGTCGTCGTCGTCGCCGCGAATCGTCTTTGCGCCTCAGCATGCAACTCCGACTGAATATGCAGCTACGTGCTCTGTGACGTTCTGACATTAATAATGCGCGGGGAATCCGCCTTTCATGCCGAAGGTACCAACCGTGGTACCATCGCCGTGGACTCTTCCCAGAAGGAGCTCGTGCCATTTCACTCTTGCACAATTCGCGAGGGGGAGAGTGTCTCTGAATAATTTTTTAAGGAGATCAGAGCCATTACGATATCGTATCGGTTTAATATAAGTTTTGCTCATATAAAGACTTAATATAGATATTCCTATAATTAATGATAATCGATTGACGATTACATATATTATTTACAATATAATGAAATAAAGTTACTTTTCTGTCAAATTTCATCTTTGGACATTTTCTCCAACTTTCATTATTCTTGATGTCTCAGCTGGAGTAAATTAATTGACGCTTCGCACGCGTGATAAATTTTCGGAAATCGAATCTAAACTCTTTATCGCTCGTTCTTTTATATGAGTCTCTCCGCGATTAGCGAGATGTGCGAAAGAAAGGAGAGATAGAGAAACCTGGAACGGTAGCTCCGGAATGGTGCAGGGCTACCCGCAGAGTACGCTACTTGCTGCGGCAGCTTCGCGAGCGAAAGACAAAGGAGGACCCACGCTTTCATCCGTGCCGACATTAAGGCACCTACCGTACATGCCCTTTCGGAATACAATAAGGTCCGCATGCGGGTCCAACGGATCTCACGTCTCCTGTGTACACGTATACCCTTCTCACAATGAGAATCTCCTTTTTTCTACCCCCTTCCCGCGCCCTTTTATTCCTCCATGGGAGTCCTTCGACGGCTGTGCACTTCGCTCCCGAATTCCGGAGCAACGGATTATCGAAGAGCCCGCGCGCGTGCATCGCGAAGATACTCGACGGGCCATAAAATATGCAGTGCGTTAACCGCGAGCGATAATAAAGCCGCAAAATTGATTTCGCCGCTAATGAACCGTTTGATTATTTTGCGGAACCATCCATGCTGTCGCGTTTTGATGAAAAAGAACCTAGAGTTTTCAACTTTTTGGCGCGAGAAAAAAGCTCCGCAGCGTCTTGTCTGATTTTCCTTACAACCGACGTTTAACAATTTTAAAACGTTATAATGCTGACACGAGGTATGCGCTTTTCGTGCATTCTAGGATTAACCTTTCGCAAGAACGTAGTTCTTATCGACCGATAATAGGAAGCCGTGGAGCTTTCGCGAGAATGAAAGGTCTTGCCGGTTCCTGGGTAAGCGAATAAGATAAGGGACCTCCCAAAGGTACGGCGTGCGCCACCAGTTCCCAACCAGTCCTGAACCTCTCTCTCTCTCGGGTGCACGACGTTCCTCTGCCTCTCCGCGTTTCTTCTTTTACATTGGCTTTCCTTCCTCCATCTCTCGCGCCGTCTTTCTGCATCTCGCTTCTATCGCGGTTTGTTTCGCGATGATGCTCTTGACTGCTTCCGGTTACATCTCACGATTTCGCGCAAATTGCAAATCGATGAGGATCAGAAAATTGCTCTTAAATTTCATCTGGTATCTCGGTGCGCGAGATGTCATTGATTTGTGATGAGAAAAATAATGTAAAAATATCTAAATTGTATATTAAAACGTAGATAATTAATTCTAATAAAAATATAATAATATAACCGATATCTTATAGGTATCATTTCTTGAGAACTAACTTCGAAGGAAGTTGAGGACTTTCATTTGAGAAATACTGAAGTAATTAAATAATATTATAAATGTTGCATTTTTCTTCCATATTTGGTTATTTGAAACATTGAATTATTATCGCGAAGCAAAGAGCACGCGATCGAATAATCGCGATTGCACGATGGTCGATAGGAGCATGACAACGATCCTTCTCCTTCCGAGAAAGGATCCGCGATTCAAAAAGCGCCGCCCTTGCGAATTCCAGACGACCCGCGATCTTACATAATTCCACATGCTCGGCAAGACCGCCCGGCGTCCTGGAATCGTCCCTTTCAGGATTTCCAGGATCCCACTAACGATTCCGGATATTCCGACTGCAGGATGGATAATCTAAGTCTTCGATTCTCGGCTTCCAGGACTTTGCTCGCTTATTCAATTTTCAAATGTGTGCAAATTGGACGAACTGGCAAAAACATTTCGTAATTCGTCTTGTTGACATCATGTCTGCTGTTTTTTTTTTTTTTTTTTTATAATATATTAAATCTAATTAAATCTAGTTTGATTTTTTTTAATCATTTGCAATTCATATTGTGTCAATTATTTTATAATATTGTATATTATATATAAATAAATTTTATAATTTTTTTATAATTTTTACATATATCTACAAACTTGAAACTTTCAATATTAATAGATAAAACGTCAATAAAACGCGTGTAAATAAATCATTTTGATCTCTTAACATCGGATAATTTGAAGCAAGCGCCAACTCGCGGAACACGCTCGTTCGACGAATTCGGCCGTGCATTCCCCGATGTAATTCACGTGGAATCGATCGTGTAGGGCCCCAGCGGCATGGGCACTTTTCGTTCGGGCGGAAATGTTTCTCGTAGGTAAATCGCGGGCGCCAGGCGCCCCGGGCGTGTCGGCAATCGCTTGCCACCGTTTCGCCAACATATCTCGTCGTCGCCTCTTTTAAAATAAAGTTTGATCGATCCATCATTTCTCATCCTTTATACGATATTTAGAATTTTTTAGTCGAATAAAATCGATAAAAATTGATATAACAGTACAACAATAATATAACCAGCCGCGGTAATTTACTTTAGATAAAAAAAAAAAACGACGATTCTTTGCATATCTTTTTTACAAGGCTTGTGTCATCAGGAAAAAAAGAAATATTATTTTACTATATATATGTATAGTAAAATATTTCTTTGTACAGATATATTATCTTTATATTTTAAGATATAATATTTTTTTCATGTTATTTAAGGATTTATAATACCTTCAATATCTTCATATATTCCCTAAATTTTCATTAAAAAAAAAAGGTGGGGAACATCACTGTCTCTCTGTTACATACATATAATATACAAATTTAATGTTCGATAACGTCGTGTTTCCTTTCATTGTCGGTATCCCTTATTTTTCATCTCCGATGACTACCTGCGACGTGCAGGTACAAAAAAGAGAATGTGGGAGCGGAAGTAAATATAGATAGGACAATATAAGGTGACAGGGAGAAGGGAGAGATGCACTCTTGAGCGCTTAAGTGCGGAAACTCCCGCGCATTTTGCATCGCGTGCACTTCTTTAGCTTCTGGGTATACAAATTTATAGCGTGCATACGCACAAACAATATGCGTGCGCACGGCGTTAAACAAAAGCTGCCTGTATGCGTGCGTGCGTGCGTGCATGCGTGTGCCGATCATGAATATGTACGGGTCTTTTTGCGGAAGATACGTGCGTGTCGTCCTTTTTGCCCCGCGCGGCTCGCGTGTGCGTGCAAGATCAAAGGATGCCGCCCTCCTTCCTCTTCATCCCCCTCCTCCCTTCCCCTCATACATACGTACACGCAAATATGCGTTTACTCTCCTTCTTTTTATGTTACTCTCTGTCTCTCTTCTTTTCTCTCTTGTCTCTCTTTATTTCTGCATACGTAGATTACGCGATCGTGTCCTCCGCTTCGTACCCCACCGCCTTCTCTTCTCCTTACGGCATCGCGTATGGGATCGCGCGACGCGGTACTATCGAATGTACGTAACATTTATCAGCGGATACGATGATAATCTCTTCATTGCTGTACTAATAACGTATTTTTCGAAATGTCATGCTTTCAAGTAGAATACCGCCATAGTGCAATTCGCGAACATGACGCATGTATACCGTTAAGTGTAAATATAAATGCAGGAATATGTTGTTGTGAGAAATTTTTAACGGTTGCTATCTTAATTTTTTTTTTTATGCCTTCATGAGATTAATTTTTTTTATTTAAATGTAAATCCTAATGTGACGAGAATGCAAAACTTTAAGAAACTTTTTTAAGAAACTTAATTTTCAGACATATATATGGTATATAATATTTTTATGTTAGATATACAGGGTGAATCATTAAAGGCGTTACAGGCTAATATTTCTGAAACTGAATGAGATATGAAATTCTCATTTTCCAGCGACCGTTTGGTATATAATTTATTGTTATATACCAAATAAAAAATTTACCGCTTAGTAATAAATACCATTTTATATATAAAATTTTCGAAAAAATTAAATCAATTGAACTAATTCTTCTCAATGTTAATTTCGCGGGAATTCTGGTCATGGTCTTTACGCTGGGGCAATTTTTTTTTGTTAAAGTGTGAGCTAACCGACGCGTGAAATCACATATAAACGAGGTGAGAGTATTCCCGGCAAGCGTTTAAGCAAAAAAATCGGATTTATTGAAGCTTGAAGCGGAAGTCCGAAGGCGGTATTCGAATCGGCCTCTGCTTAAATGAGAGTACCGAGTACCGAGAAGACATTCAGCCAATAATTCGCCCACGAGCGCAAAGAATTTCTGGTTGCGCGCGCGTTAGCAGGCCGGGAAGGAAGTGAATGCTAATTAATGACTCTTAATTCTCTTAATTGGTCGTTACAAACGCCGCCGATCGCGCTTGTCGTCCGCGTATACACTGAGCCCGTAGCCTCTTCACTTGATTGTTGTTACTATTGTTACTATTGTAATTTTTCTCGGAATAATCGACCCCCTCCTCTGTTTCCCACACTCGAGAATTTTTGCGCGAGATAAAATCCACCCTTCGGTACGCGATTAATTGCAAAAGGAGGCAACAATCTCTATTTGGTTTTGCAAGGAGAACGATGGACTTCGTGGCTCCATCTACGAGCGAATGCCGGAAATGTCTGGGATACGATCTAGCTGAGACACAAACCCGCTATACCGGGTGGTTTTGAGAAAAGAGAGAAAACAGAATCGTATATATAATAATCGTATAAAAAATATATTTCTTTTATGGCAATATTGAAGCTTTAGATTGTGTATTCACAATCTTACAATTTATCGTTCAAATTTTTGTAAGTCAGAAAAGAATAGAAAAGAATAGAATGAAGAACTTAACGAAACTCGCAATATTGTTTTTTTTATATATTTATTTGCTTTATTAAAAATAAAACCCAGTGACAATATTATAAAAGAAATTTATTCATATTGTTTTATCTCGGTTCTTTGTTCTTTAGAAAGGGAACGAGAGAAAAAAAGAGACTGAATGTCACTTGTGCTTGAAAAACAATGTCTTGCTTCTTGTATTTATTTTATCATATGTATTATTTTGCATCTTCTTCCACTTGTCGCGGAATGCATTAACGAATTCGGCGAGGCATTAAAAATATTTATTGCTTTTATCTTCTTTATTCATCATCAAACATATTTCTTGCTGGTTAAAGGGTTTTGTTGCAATTCTACATATCGATGCAAAATTATTGCACGCATTTCCATATTTTACGAAGCAAACAGAAGAGTGTTTACATTTCTTGATTATTCATATAAAATCCATTATACATTAAGTTAGGTAGCAAGACAAACATGAAACGCACATTTACACACTACAGAACTTGTTTATTGTTTGAAATTATTTATGTATAATCGAGTAGGTTATTTATGTATATTGTTTTTATTATGCAAATATGATTGTATAAATAATCTGTAGAAAGTAGGTCTCCTTAATAAACGGAAAAATCTGCAAAATTATTCAGAATATCTCAAAGTATCTCAATTTACTTCGTAATTATCGAATATTCAACGATAAGAGAAATTGGAGGAAGAAAAGAAGCGAACGACAGCTACGACAAGATCGTGGGATGCAAACGGTTGTAATATTATCTTCGTTCGCCATATGACAGAAATGTTCGTGATGTAACGCTGTAGACAGGGGAAGGGGGTGTAAGAACGGGAAGGAGATCGAAATGACTTCTCGTCATGGGCGGGTGCGATGCGACTCTCTCGACGACGCTGACGACGACGACGACGACGACGACGACAATGCGAAATTAAAAATGCGCCTGGAAGCGAACGGGTACGAAAGGAGGCGAAAGCGGAATGAAGCGGGCTTTCGTGCTTGGGCTTCCATCCGTGGGCCCGCGATGTGGAAAACAATGCCGGGAATCCGCGTCAATGCGCTCTTCATGCGACATTTCATCGACGAAGACGATGAGGAGGAGGACTTCCTCGTGATGCTTATACTGTTCCCTCTCATCTCTACCAAATTGGTATGCATTTACCGCTGATGCATTCGTCAAATTTTTACATAAGTGACAAGACATGAAAGGCATTTTAAAAGAGATATAATGTTCCATTAAAGAAAAAAGTAATATTTGATTTACTAGAAGAAATTAATTTAATTAGTTTTTTTTAATAAATATGTTAAGGAACACATCCACGTATGTTTTTCAAAGTATTTAGATAAGTGATGTTCTGAGTATAAGAGTTACTCTGTTGAAAATGATGAAAACAAGTTTGATATGCAAGACTGGTTCATTTTCGAGTACAATGACAGTGTTTGCGAATAACAATTTTAATAGATATGGCTCAAGGTGAAGGTATATAATAATACGATAAATACGATGAAAAACGAAATCGTTCCTCCAATTGCGCGTATATTTTTTATTGTCACACATTATCTTTCCCTGCCTTCTCGATTTCTTTTTTCGTTTTTCAATGGTTCCCCGTTCTGTGACACTTTATGCGCACATATGCCCGCGCACATATACTTACTATATGGGAATGTAAGGCGGGTATGTATGCGTACAGTGATGCTCTCCGTGTGTACCAGACGAAACCGCCTCGCGTCGCGGCTCTAATTAACCGATTCTCATTACGTAGTCGCGTTATACGATGCTGCGTTTAATGAGACCACCAGTATATCGTACAGCTTCTCTTCCTCCCGGTCTCCCCAACTATTTCTATCCCTTTTGCAGTAGCAATACGTCGTTCTTTGTAGCCTCTCTCTCTCTCCATCCACATCTCGCTTGGCCGTTCTGTGTCACGGCGAAATCGCCTTTCGTCGTGGGTGGTGATGGATTTTTTACACAAAGAAAAATAGTAGATCAAGGCGGGAGAAACGCGAGCCTTGCGACGTAGACGGAGAGGAGAATTTACCGCGAGTATCGATCTTACGAGTCAGAGCGAATCCTCTGTCGAAACGCCGATTGTATTATGTATCGTCAATGGTAACTTTTTCCGATTTTAGCATATGTTAATGTATGATTACATTTTCTTTTTAGTATAATATGCTATAATAGAGTGGAGCCGGCGACTCGGCATGAGCGCGTAATTTACGATATTGAATAATTAACGATGAGTAAGCAAGAATAAATAGGATAATTGTCACAAAAATTTCTTTAAAATCAGAGCTTTTATCGTTATAACGCGCTGCATCGTACTTGGTAAAATAGTTTTGCTTCTTTCTCTTTTCGTGCTTTGCATGTTATTTTCTTCTTCAACTTTTATTCACAACAGAACGCAATCATGAACGGTAATACACAAGGTGCGACGTGAAAATCCATAAAGTTGCTTTACAGGATGTAGTACTTGATACTAGTCTCTCATATATATATGATTGCATAGGGAAAGTTATTTATATAATTTTTATATTCATGAAATAATGTAAGAAATGATCTGCACATAGTGTATGTGGATAATTAGATTTTATTATTCTTTGCGTGATTTTATTTCGATTCGAAAGGGATACCTAGAAATGTCCTCTAAAAAATTAAGTAAGATCTCATAACGGCGTGATAAAAATTTTACAAATTACAATGACTTGAAATTGACATCTCGTAAATTTAAATATTTTAACAACAAATAGATTATTGCAATACGTTGACAGTCCGACTGTAGTCCTCTATATGATGAATTTTGAATGAATATCGAGCGACGTAAAGTTGGATCGCAATTGCCGATATCGTTTACACTTACCGCCGCTCTCCTCCGCCGATGCGTGGTCCAGGAAGAGGCTGTGCTCTCCGGCAATCGGTTTCTCGGGGACACGGCGTTCCGATTCGACTTCACGTTCTTTGTCGAGGAGGTGGATGGTCTCCATCGCACACAAAGTGCCCATGTACATTGTCCTTCTAGCTAGGGGGATCCTGAATTCCCATTGGGCGAAAACCGTCACAAGCACCACGCCCATCGGACTTTCTATAGAGGCTCTCACCTATACCCATGAGTCTTCGAAGAGATTCTCTCTCCCTCTTCCTTTTCCCTTCTCTCTCGCTCTTCTCTTTTCCTTCTTGCTTCTCTTTCTCTCCCCCTCTCTCCCTCACCCCTTCCATCTCTCTATCTCTCCTTTGCTCCATGTCTCGTCGTCGAGAAGAGACGAAGCTTCTATATGCTTCCGCCGATGTGTACACACGTGCGTGTCGGCAGACACGTGGGAGAACCCGCGCGCACCATGATATACATGCACGACTCGTTGCACTCCAACTCTCTTTCTAAACCCAAGTTCCTGCCCTCTTCCTCTACACCTTTCTATGCAGTTCTCTCCCCTCCTTCGGCTCGTACACACTTGCTTTTGCTGCTTCACTACGAGCACGGTTTCTATTCGCTTCTGTTTTCTAGAGAAGAGAAACAGAGAGAGAAACAAAAAGGAAGAAGAGAGAGAGAGAGAGAGAGAGAGAGAGAGAGAGAGAGAGAGAGAGAGAGGTAAAATGGAATGGGGACAGTACTCGGAGAGGAGGGTGAGTTACCTCTAACGGAGGGTACTACTTGCTCGCACTACCCTCCGAGAAAGACGAAGGGATGAATGAGGAGAGAGAGAGTCGAGAGAGTAGAGAGCGCTATTAGCGTGGGCTCCCATCCGTGTGCCCGGCAGATTTCTCGAAAACAATTTATTCCTTTGTCGTTTGTAATCCGGGATGAAGGATCTTGAGATAACGAAGCCCCCGCACGCGCGCGCGCGCGCCGTGTATGGACGCGCTGTGTTAAATGTAAAATATGCGAGAAGCCGGAGTCATTAAGAAGCGGCGCGGCGCTTTGAATTCGTTCGACCGCGTCGATGGGGAGATCAATCGAGATGCTCTTCATCTGAATATTTCGAAAGAATATCGCCAAGAGAATTAACTTGGATCTTGAGAAGTACTAATGAAAGGTCGTACCGGAGGCCGAGGATAGTCTTACGAGTCAAGATTTATACAGAAAAATGTTGTATTCATTGAAAGAGAGGATAAAGAAGGTTTATATACACATATATAATTTAAATTTCTTTTTATAGTTACGAAGAGTGAATAATATAATTTTATTATAAAATATTAAATATTTTCTAAGAACATGTATATAGAATTAATTAATAGAATATTTTTTAATAACAATTTGGTATTGTTTTTATTATCAGGTGAACATTAAGCACAATTTTTAATAATAATAAAAATTAAATTGCGTCTATAATCAGTAGATGGAAGTAATCTTAAACTTAAATCCTTTACTATGTTTATCTTATTGTTAGAAGCAAAATGAGTCTCGAAAGAGCCTGATGAGTTTTTCAAGTAGTGGTCAAGTACGTAAGAGAAGAAAGAATCGAGCTTTTTAGCTCTCTAGATTTTCGTCTAGCTAATTTTACTCGCGATCTGTATCATAATTATATGTATTATCCCCAAAGATTCAATATATATATGTACCTCTACTCTGTGATGTTTTGATTAAAATTGAGAGAGTTCAGACTTAAGAGTTAAAAATTGAGAATTAAAAATTAACGACTGATAACTGGAAGTCGAAGCTTTATGTTCTTATATTTAAATTCGTCATGATTTTAAACGTGAAAAAAAAAAAAATTTATACGTTATATTCAACGCGTCATTTGCGGGGTGTGAATCATGTCGCGTAATTTTTAATCACTTCCCGCGGGAAAAATCCCGCGCAACTTCATTTTGCCGACTTATATTCCGTTCTCGCGGGAATCGAAGGGAAAGTAGCCGCGGTCTATGATCTCGATGAGAAATCTGGACGAGGCAAAAAGTCTCGTGGGACAGATATATGCGGATCCTTCCATGTACATACGAAAAGGGGAGCGGCGTAATCCGGCATACGAGCTGCCGTGTAATACATATCGCTTCTAATGCCTTTAATTAAATATACGTACAGGAGCCTAGCTGATCCAGTGGAGCTACGTCATAAAATTATAATATGAAAATACTAAGTTCCCCGTCTCTCGAAAAGGAAATAATGCAGGGAGTGTATTCGATTGTTGAGAAAGATCGGCGAGCACGATCCGCGCCATATACTTGTCATACATTTCTGTAGCTGAAAAAATTTTAATTTTTAACTTTAAGCAAATTTCAGCCGCGACATTCTCCATATAAGAGATTACAATTTAGAAACATTATTAATTTAGAGAAAAGTAATGTTGTAATTTCTTAAAAATCTTATCAAAATTCTCTATTTAAAAATTTATGGTTTTAAATTTTTTTAAATTTTATATTATACATTATTGTATATATAATCCGAAATTGGTAACGTAGATTATATACTTTTTGGAGTATTCAATGTATCCTTCGTTTATTGTCCATGAGAAATTCCCTAAGATTTTTTAAAAGTGTGCATCACACAGATCGAAATCGGTTCGATCGAAATCGAATCCCAAGGAAAACAAGCGAACCGGGTGGCCCTCTCACGCATTTCGGAACGTTTCTCGCTACTTTTCTACGATTGGATTTCCGATTCACGTGAATCTTATCGCCGCCGTAAAATCTCTTCGCCGCCAACAATACGCCGGAATAAAGAAGTCGGTAAGAAGAGTAGAGGAGCGGCTCTCTCGCGGCTTCATTTATCCTTGCGATCTGGAGCGAAGGATGCTGCGTGAAGAAGGGTGCCTCACGAATTTCACGTTTTTCCCCTTCTCGCCCCACGACCCCGACTATTTGGTACGCGAAACAGCCCTCAGGTCAGGTTCCGTTCAAGTGTTTACGCAATAGACGCTTTTGTCCATCGAGCGATGAGCATCATTGTCTGTCCATCTGTCTGTCTGTTTACCGAATAGATATCCACGAGCGGTAGGATAGAAAACCTTGTTCTCTCTCGTCTTCCTTCCCTCATCTCTGTTTCTCTCTCTCTCTCTCTCTCTCTCTCTCTCTCTCTCTCTCTCTCTCTTTCTCTTTCTTGTCGGCAGCCTCTCCAAGCTCGAAGATGTACTTTTGTGCCTTTATGAGAAGCTCGCCCGAGCCTCGTTCCCTCTTTTGTTCTTTGTCCGCTGCGGAGGTCTCGTTTCCACGGTAAGGTGGGCGCGCAGTGGGGGCAGAACGGAGAATTCTGGTACAGGATTTTGCAGGACCTTTTCATCTATCTCCCGATTCTCTCTTCTGTCTCTCGGTTCTTCTCCTTCTTTCTACCCCGAAGAGTTTTCGATTTCTCGGAGTGCACCCTTCGTTTCTCAAACTACCGAGACAGGTTTACTGGTTCCTTCCAGAGATGACGGGGACGCCAAAATCGATTTCGAGATCCTGGACGCTGTTGAGACTAGCTTGTTTCTAATTGGATGGACGCGCGGCTTGTCGGAGCTTCGTCGATGGTCGCGAGGACATCGAAAGGCGGGCCTGCTCCTGAGAGTCCTAGGTACACAAATGTACGACGAGTGCCGAGAGATTCAGATATATTCAATTGTGATATACTTCAATTATTCTTCCATGCGATATAAAGCTTCAGCTTCTTGCATTATCACAGTAATTTCAAACATTAATGTCGCGCAATTTTATTTCATTGATTTTGTAGATATGCACGTCATGATGGCGCAAAAAAATATAAGAAAAGATATAAACATATTTCTCAAAAAGTTTTTTTTTTTTTTTAATTTATATTTATAATTTTGCGTCTTGTTATGAATTATTTGAGATTTTGCGGATTATTATTTGCAGGAGAAAAATAGTTGGATTGTTGATTGCGAAATGAAAACAGTTCGCACCGCGGTGTTATCAATGAAAATAAATCGCATGCGATGCTTGTTTGCGAAAACTGAGTTTTCACATTTTTTTCGTCGACAAATTGTATTTAAACAGTCAGCCGCTCTCGTCACGTCTATTGTCCGTATATTGTCCGTACATTTTAAAAGCAAAGAAATTTGCTTTTATTGATTTTGAATTCTAAACGACGGAGATTACATCGAATATCAATAGAGTAAGATTTTTAATATTTATGTATATATTAATTTCTTAATATATTATTTATTTAATATTTTTCTATATACGTTATATGTACATATATATAAAAAGAGAGAAAAATAGAAAGAGAGGAGGGATGGAATAAGAAAAAAAAAGGAGAAGGGGATGCGCAAGAAAGAGAGAGAGAGAGAGAGAGAGAGAAAATCGTTCGAAAATGTATATTTTTATCTACATAACGTGATTTTTTTTTTTTTTTTTTAAGTCTCTTGAAAGAGCCTATCGCTTATGCCGTATTTTTCCATCTTTAACTTAAAGTAAAAAAAAAGACAGCTAACACCATCACGTTTGATGCATTCAAGGGTGAAATGTCGCTTGGACGCCATTACAATGGCCATATTTACCTTGATCGTCAGCTTCATAGGGGGTCTGTATACTGACGGTGTCCATGCTTACCCCGTAAGTGGCGTACAGTTACTATCAAAAGTACATAATACACGTCATGCCGGCAATAAATATCCGTTGTTAGCATTACATTACAGTTGGTTACGCGCATTCTGATTGCTATCGAAATTTATGCGTATTATATTGTGCGAATATTATGAATATAGTGAAATGATATTATAAATATAGCGAAAAATAACTTTATGAAAATCGAATATTGTGTAATCAGGACATATATTTGAAACAGAATATTGATATTTATTTTATACATTTAATACTATGACAGGTTTTATTCATGAATAAAATAAACAAAAATTAAAAATTATTGAACTTAAGATATTTAATTTTATATAGTAATAAATATTATTATTAATTATTATACTTGCATAATTCGAAAATTTTATATATTATTAAGTTTAATATATTTGTCAAACTTGTTTAATATTTCTCAAAGTTTATTGTAATTTAATTTTTTAATTAATTGTTGCATATGCATCATTGAACTTCAGCATTTTTCCGAATTTCGAGATTGGAATTTAATAGAAAAATGATAGGGAAAGTTTTAACATAATTTTATTCGAGTTTTTGGATTCGATCGTGGATTTAAATAATTGACAATATCAGATGTTATTTGAAAAAGAGATTGTTCGCAAATAAAAGTTTCTCTCTTGCCATTGTTTTCTTTTTTTATCAATTTTCAAGTTTTTTTTTGTTGCTCTGAGATACATTTCTTTTTTTGAGAAAGAGAAAGAGGAATGGGGGCGAGAGAAGAATTTTTATTTCGCACGACATCAGCGTTTTGTGCTCGCGAAAAAAGATGCGAGTCTTCTTCTTGGAATAGCATACGCGTAACAAGTTTTTCCTAACAAGCTACGCGCTTTTCGCTGTTTCATCTCATTCTTTTCTTTCCTCGAGGAAATCGTGGACGAGGAAAATAAGCGGTCGTTTTTGTGCCACCGCGATAATAAGATCGCGCATTACATGCTACAGTATAGTTAGTGCAAATAGACTGTTAGCGAATGATAAAAAAATGGATGAAAAAACTGCATGAAGTAGGCATAACGAGGCGATACAGCTGGGCGCGAATGAAAAAAAGAATGAAAAAATCAGAGAATATTAGTATTCATTTTTTTTATTAGTATTCATATTTTTTATAACTTTAAAATTTTGCGGGCAACTAAGATCTAGACGCGGATTGTAGTACACTTTCATTTTTCAGTTGTGATAATTAATCAAGTTTACGGAGAGAAAGAAAAGTAAATTGAAAAGATTGTGATCATGTAGTGGCGGGTACAAATAATCTTCACGAATGAAGGTACCGAGAGAGAATCTCTCAAAGTAGTGAATTCAAATTTGCAAGATAAGCTTCATCATCACAAATTATACTATGATTATAATTCTATTAATCTTAATCTTTTTTAATCGGATTGTTCCGAGTTTTATTGGAGAACGAAATATATCCCTCCGAGAGCAAGGAATTCTTCGCAGATACGGATATTAATAAATGTGACTGATTGCTGATTGATGAATATGATTAACCACTTCTTACGGTGGTGACCTTTCGAGGCATTTACAAGCTTATGTACAAATGTTTCGGCGCGTAAATTACCGACGGAATTAATTATGTAACGCTCATGCCCCGCGCGTTTCATCGCAACGAGTGCGTGTAATGGGCTTAACGCGATGAGACTATAGTCGAATTTGCCCCAGATGGACGCAGGACCTGAATTGAGATGGGCTACACGTGGGAGAAGGGATACGATAGATAAGCCCAAAGCCGGGAGAGATTAGTAATGCAACCAGCCGTGTATATACCGCTTTATGCGCGCGTGTGCACGTGCCGGCTGACCAATCAAAGCCTCGCGGCACTCTATGAAGCCTATCAGATCCCTTATGTTTCCTAGAGGCTCTCGTTACATGGGAGAGCATTCGATTTTGCGTGTGCGCGCGTACACGTACACTGTGGATGTACATGTGCGCGCATACAGAGCGTCTCATTAACTTCGTCCCCTCCCACACTCAATTGAATTTTAATGCTGGCGATTAACTGCACGGCTGTGCTGGCGGTTTATAATTTAAATACGACAACGCGCGCGCGCGTTGCCGCTATAAGAATTAATTATAAATGGGCGAAATGCGGGTGTTGCGAGAATTCGACGGTAATTGATGCTCCGGTCCGTTTTAAACAAATCATTATTTTACAAAATATCGAGTATCATCGAACTTAAGCTCTTTACCGCACGGATCAATGATTAATATAATCCTCGTCTAATTGTGAACTTTTGTATTAATACCGTCACCAACTGGATGAATAGAGATGCGCATGTAGTTTCTGGTTGTCTGTCCATGAGTGCGTTAGTACTTACAACGCGCGTTTTATTCATTCTACCTCACCACGCGATTGAATTTTAATGGTCCCTATTAATTGTACAGCTTTTGCGGTGAAAATATAAATATAGCAATACGCGTCCCCTGGCATGCCTCACCGCCCATAATAATTCATTCTACATGCGTGAAACAGTCAATTACCGGATGATAATCGTTATCATAATCGCGCCGTAATTTGTTGGCGAATGATGTGTGTGACGAGTTCTTCGTTTTTAATTGATTAACGTTAATATTTATCTGTGCGATGAAATAAAATGCGTTTCACCGATACATTTTTAAAGAAATTCTATTCTTTTGAATATAAGACTGCTCTTTTTTTATTTTCCGTCATAGAATCGACATATTTTTTTGTAACTTTTAAATTAGAAATGAAAATATGAACAAATCTTGATAAAACTTATTACTTATTTGACCACTTAATACAGAACTAATAATACACAATTTTTATATTCCTAGTCTCAAAAGAATCGGTGGATCTAGAAGAATTCTTTCTTCCTAATGATTCATTTTTCATATTTTTTTACATTTTATTGTCGCACTACTGGGCGTGCGGGACCGAAGTGTAGGTTGAAAGCGGTTAGACGATTGAAATCGGAGAAGCCGACGAAACGCTTGCCCACTCACCGCCGTTGACGAATAATCCGAATTTCAAAGGGACCCCTCACCTGACTTCGTTCTCGCAAAGGAAATCCGCTTTCGACAACCGCGCGTTTCTTCTAAATTTCAACATTTTTTTTTTTCTTTAACTGTATCGATGAGATCCAAATCGCGCGCCAGACCGCGTATTGTTTCGCGGCGCATGTATTCCCGTTATTTGATGCCATTTTTACGTTCTTATATGCCATAATCAAATCTATTCGATAAAGGTTTTGCAACAACGTATACGAAACGCTATTTTATTTTGAAAATTGGACACGCGTTAAACCGCTCATTTTTATATCGTCACGATATACATCTGCAATAGTTTCTATTTTGAGAAAGAGGGGGATAGAAACGGTAGAGCGCGCGCAAATAAAATTCTTCTCGCTCACGGCGACGCAAATACTGTCAGCCGGGCCGATGTTTAAAAACGCAATCGCCGTAACTGAAAATGGAGAGCTGCGCGCTTTCAGGCGATGTATCGACAGATTCATCTTACTTCTCATGGGCGTGCCTCGCCCCGAGGGGCAACGTGTCGCTTCGCGTTTTGAAAATCAACGAAATCGCCGATGGGAAGAAGGATTAAATCCTGCGATGCGCTGCGCTGGGCTTTTGGCAATTTTCGCCGCGGGCTTGTTTGCACACCTGAACTCTTCCCGGATATAATTTAGGCGAAGCATTAATAATGGTGCTTCCGTACAATCGCTCATGTCGCATTGTATCGGGAGAGTTTTAGTAATCTCATTTAAATTTACAATGTTGTGTATCAAAATACAATAAATAAGAGCATTAATACAGAAACTTCCTTATATTTTGTTTTATTCGAAAGTTTGAGTGGGATTTGTATTCGTATCTAAACATAATGTATTCGTTTATTTCATTTATATCAAGCTCATACGACTGTTGTAAGAATTGTCATTTTATGTAAAATATTCAATAAAGATTGTATAAAATATTAAATTAATTTAAGTAATATATCATATTCTAATTGACCGAAAAATGTGAACAATCATCGATGTCGAATGTTGAAAGAGTATTTTTTTTTTTTTCCAATGACTTGATGTTTTATTGAGCTGGGATATGAGTCGTGGTAATTAAATAAGAATATATATTGTAGAGAGAGATATATATCGCGCGCACACGAAAAATAAATTGGACGCTCGCCCGATAATTTACTGATGAATAAACATAACGCGGGCATTAATACCAGCATCGGTCAATAATAAATAAATTGGATGCGAAACGCGGAAAATTGTAATGTATTTACGCGTCATACTTTCGCGTGGCAAGCTGCGTTTATATTCGCGCTCCGAAAGTTTTTATTAACTTCCGCGTACCGCGTAATGTTCCCACGGTAATTAACCCGGGACAATAATTCTCGCGGCTGCGGGAATAACTCGATGCGATCCAGTTTCTGCTTCGTGCGAAACTATTTGAAATCAATTTGTTAAGTGTGCGCGTATATACAGAGTGAGAATGCGGAATGTAGTAAATTCTCAAATTAATTTTTAATGTTTCTACGAAAAAGATTATCGAAAGTTACAATTAAATAACCGTATAAAAACTACATGACTCTTTATTATTAGAATATCTTTAATTTAGTGTCGAGAGAGAAATAACTTGGAGATTAATAGATTTATATGTACATGTACATATTTTTGTGTGTATATATATATATATATATATATATATATATATATATATATATATATATATATATATACACGCACATGTATATATTTATTTATTCTGCGCTCTATCGTATTCTACGTATTCCAAACTCTTTTAACGAAAAGCAACAATTTTATTATTCTTTTTAATATGCGAATATTATAAATTATTTTTGCTTCAAAAGTTTACATTCAAAGATTTTTATTTAGAAATTTTTTTTTGACGTTTCCATCACAACATATAACAACATTGATCGTTTGTCGGGTTGTATACAGTGGCACGAATGGATATGTAACCGGAATCGGTTGTGTAAGATTGCTATTCGCGAACACTCAAAATAGAAACGTTACGAATCATAACAAACAGCGTCAACGCTTTTCGAAAAGATCGCAAGTAAAAAGTAAACTCGTAATTCCGTTTGTTGCGCGATGACATCAATTCGATGCAGCCAACATCCCGCCGACCGGCCCGGAGCGATCGGCGGACGGTCGGTTTGTTTTTATTGAGTAGTTACTCCCGCGGAAAAGGAGGAAGCGAGTGTAACTAAACGCTTTGCAAAAGTACCCCGAGGGTTCTTTAGATCCCATCAATCGCGATCTGTCCGTATTCATACGCCGATACGCGTTCACCTCTCTTTTTCTTCTAGCTTTCTCTCTAGCTTCCATCAATCGTCCGCTGAAATCGCGCGATCGACTTAATGCGGCAGTTCAAAATATCGTTTCCGATACATATTTTTATTTCGATCTCTTCGTGACGGTGCTGCTCTATATATTTATGATAAATTTAACAGCGAATTTCACGATTGCATTTCTCGATCTCTGTTGTTACTGAATGGGAAAGAACTTTACGAGAGTCAAGATGAGAAAACGTCGCTCCATTGTTTTCGACTTCCGTTGGCGTTTCGAGTGATCGGAGAGCCGCTGAGTGTGCGCCATCATGAGAGAGGGAGAGAGAAGGGGGGGAGGGGATCGTTCGCAATTAATACGTCTCCGTAGTGTATGGGGCTCCACCCTCTAAAATCGAGCCGAGTTGCTGCGATGCCATCCTCCGCGGCGGCGCCGCGTCTACCGAAAAAGAGCCGGGGGAAAGACGAAATTTCGTAAATCGAGTTGGTCTTCCCCTGGAGGGTGTCGGTGCGTCTGTCCACCATATTGATCGTGGAGGCGGTAGATACCCTGCTCGCCTATACATGCATGTATGTATGTGTGCATGGGAGCATACGTGTGTGTGTCTATATATATATATATAAAGAAAGAAAGAGGTGTGTATACATCTCTCTTCTTCTTATACATATATAAAAATGTATGTATGTGTATATATTATATAATTTATATATATATATATATATATATATATATATATATAATATATACAGAACGGCTTTAGTTAGGGGTGGTTTTCACTCCGGAATAGAACGGGGGCAGAGGGGGAACGAATGAAGGGTGCTGATGCTGGCACAAGGGTGGGCGAGAGGCGGCTTTGCTGGCGTTGGGTGATGGAGAGAGGGTCAGGAGAGTAGCGGGCATCGGGGGCACGGGGGAGAGGGGAGGGATGGTAGTGTAGAGGGTGGCCGGGAGGGAGATGAGGGATTCTGGTGGCGTTGGAGCCGACACTCGCGGGTGCCGCCGTTACCATGGCTACCACCACCCTCGCTGTGAACAAGCCCTCCACGTCATATTGGCATAGTATATTCCCCGCACCATAAAGCCAAATAATCTACCGAGTGATCCAATCTGAGAGACTCCCTGTCTAACTCACGCCCGGTTAGCTGCACTTTTGTTCGCAGATATTGAACATTCGCACGATGATTGTGGCATGTTTCTGTTTTTACGCTATGTTCAATAGCGGCGATGGCGATATCAGATAAAAAAAACGGTTTTTCTCCCGAAATTCGCGTAATGAAATTAATAATCAATCGAAATAACATTGCAATTTTGTTAAATAAATGATTGTTATAGGGACTTTGGATATAAGTGCATTAGACAAAGTTATAAATTGAAATGAAACATTGTTGCGCAGCCTCTGTATTGAGAATAATTTACACGAAATCGATTTTAAATCTTAAAGAAAAAATCAGAATCAATACGCGATTAATGTATAAAAGAATATATTAAAATGTAAGAGAGGAAAAAGTTAAAAATTTACATATGTAAAAATCAATATCTAATATTATTCACTTTAACATTTCTTTCGAAATTTCATTCATTATTTAATCGCAAAATATAAATCGCCTAATTATCCATCTCTTCAATGCGCAGACATTTTATAAAATTCTCAGCGCGATGTATCGTCCGATCTATAGAGCGGATTTAACCGATCGGCGGTATTATGTTTACACACGGGCATATTCTGCATGCCGTAAAGTCAAGCGTGAACCACGGCGTGACTCATTCGAGCAGATTCGCGTAGCTTCCATTTTCCGAACGGGTGGCATTTGTACTCCGGGCTATTCTCTAATCGCTACTTGATCATCGACGAGTTACAAGTCGTTGGGTGGCTGCCGGTTCGCATCCGGGTTTACGAGTGAGAAACAATAAATTGCATTCACAGCGTGAGATCTGCTCCGCGGGCCACGAACCGAAGTTACTTTGATCACTATCTATCTGAAATCGGAATGCTTTGTTCGCGGTTGCACGTGTCTGCTCCAGGATATTGCTACTTGATAGTTGCGTTCGACGGCCGACCATGCATTTTGCAGGGCGAGAACCAGCGATTCGGAAGTCAAAATACAGTATGAGAAAAAAGTTTAGATAAAAATAGAAATGGCGATTCACGAATATATATATGTGTGCGTGCGTGCGTGCGTGCGTGCGTGCGTGCGTGCGTGCGTGCGTGCGTGCGTGCGTGCGTGCGTGTGTGTGTGTGTGTGTGTGTGTGTGTAATATATGTATTACATATATTGTATATTGTAACGAGAGATATAATTGTGCAATTATATGCAGGCTGTTTTATTGCCATGTTCTTTTATGTCTTCTTTATAGTGATGAGAGAGTGATTTATGCTTTAGCGGAGTATTTTTAATTGAAACACAGATATATAGAATATCGATGCATTCGTAATTATAAATAATAAAATTATCGCGTATATAATTATGTCATTTCGAGGTTGCAACGTTACGGTTAGGGCATATTACGTCAATCTTATGCATTATTGCATACAGTTGCTTATGAATTATGAAATTAATTAATTTCACATTCTGCGCTGCGTCGCATCGCGCTGATACAAAGCCACAATTGGATGTTACGCGTATGATCTCGCATATGTATCGGTCCTGGAAAATGTCATTTTTAAATTACTGTTAAAATTGTTATTGCTCCTCATGCGCGACACGCCTTGTAAAACGTAAACGTGCAATAAACGAAATTTATCAGGCAACGATCAAATGTAATTAATTTAATAGAGTGGAGAAAGATAATAATATACAGAACGAAAAAGTATCGTACAACAATCTTTAATCAGGAATATAATCTGTTTCTGCTAAATATGTATTCTAACGTATTTCGATATTCAATCGAATATATCTATGGAAAAGGGTATCGTTTCACTGGCGAATCCACGAGCGGCGAAACGAAGTTTCAATATATATAACCCAGTTTCGATTTTCAAATAATCCTCCCTGAATCTAAGCCGCGTCTCCTATCGCTTGAAAAATCTATTTGCCTATCGTAAAACTTGATAGGTTTTACAATAAACTGATTTCTTTTAAGTCAATTATAATTGTGTTTTTCGAAAAGATTTTAATTTTACAATTTATAATGATGGAGAAAAAAAAACATTTCTCTTATCATGACATAATTGTTATCGTTAAACATTACTTTTGCTCTGAATTATCTGTTGGAATGATTAGAGAGAGAGAAAGAATAGAGACGAGCTTTGCATATACGGAGAAGTATGCCGAGAAAGAAT
Source organism: Cataglyphis hispanica (assembly GCF_021464435.1). Classification (NCBI taxonomy): domain Eukaryota; kingdom Metazoa; phylum Arthropoda; class Insecta; order Hymenoptera; family Formicidae; genus Cataglyphis; species Cataglyphis hispanica. The sequence continues at coordinate 1,399,733 of NC_065954.1, read as the reverse complement.
ACAAAAAAAAAATTACTCCGATTTGGAAAACGACAGAAAACTCCGATATTGCCCCATTTCGTTCTCTGCGAAACAAGACAATGGTTTAGTCAGGGACAATATTCTCTGCACGGTTCCGCGCAAAACTTTGTCGTTGGGATATCTAGCCGGTGGCGCGAATCGTTTTCTCGCTGCTTCACTCACGGCCGGAGGACGGTTGGATGGCGGCTGGGTGGCATGCGGGGGATGTTGGGGATGGCCGGCTAAGCGAGGCTCATTTTGTCGGCGGCAGATATGGCGCGTCCCTCCGTTACCCCCGACACCCCGACCGCCTTCCACAGCCGCTCATCCGGTGACGTGGGGGTGCGGTGGAGGTGACGGGGAGGAAGGAGGGATAGATGGTTGAACCGAGGGTGGAACGGCTGGCTGGCGACATTATTAGACGCCCCTGGTGAGTCAGTGAACGAGCGCGACGGTGAGAGCGGGGGACAACAACGACGATGACGACGACGACGACGACGACGACGACGACGACGACGACGACGACGACGACGACGACGACGACGACGACGACGACAACGACGATGACGACGGCGGTGCCGCGGGGTTGGATAGAGGGTAATGAGGAAAAAAAATGGTACAAGATGTTGCAGCGAGATATCGCGCGGTCGCTACCGTTTCGCGCCGCGTAAAAAGGCACCTACTTGCGCGAAGAAAGACGCAATTTTCACGTACGTCTACCTCTGCCGGAATATTAGCTCGGCATGCGGCAGAAAAAAGAGGGACGACGATAGCGAAGCATCGCGTCATCCTTAAAAAGATTTAACTATCGAAAAATGAATGGTGTTCTCGAGAAATATCATGACCAAAGTAAAAAAAAAAGGAAACATATATAATGAATATATATTTGTATATATTTATTAAATATCTTAAGAACTGAACTAAAAAAAAGGATCACACACACACACATACACAAAAGTTCTATGATCTTGATATAGTCATACGTGCAATACATGAAATATTTATATGTAAAAATAACAACGGATATATATATATATATATTTTAAGCTATATCAAAATTATTAGAAAAAATATATTAGGATCATTAACCGATGCATTGAATGGGCTGCTCGATACATTTGATTATTTTCCTAGCTTTTTTTACACTTAACTAGGAAATAAGGCTGTGATCAACTGGATTTTATCGACTAGTCGATAGTGATGTCTGTGAGAAGTGAGCAGCCCTCGAGCGCGCCAGCGAAGTTCTTATTCCCGAAATTAAACGGCGGTTCATCCCCCCAGCTTCAACCGGAGCTTTTATTTGATTCGCGATGCGACAGCCAAGATAGCCGGCACGGCGCCGAGCGTGGTGCTTATCCGAGCTCCCTCGTGTTCGCGGATGCGGTCTGAAAGCTTTTTCGCCGCATAGTAGGAGGAGGAAGAGGAAGAGAGATGAGAGGTAAAAGAGGGACGTGGTGGCGAGACGCGGGAGCGAGCAGGCGGGTGATGTTCCATCATGGGGAATGAAAATCAGGGACCCCCTCGGGGCTCGGAATTAAAATGGCTGTCACACGCAGCCGGGGGTTGTGCTCTTCCTGCGGAAAACCTCGGCGAGAGGAAGAGGAGGAAGAGGAGGAGAAGGCATGAAAGGTACTCATCCCCTTGCCGTCGCTCGCCACCCTTTAACCATCCTCCGCCTGCTTCCCCACTGACATTTTTTTGTTACCTTATTCTTTCTTTCTCGTCAGTTGGCTTGTCTTTCTCTCTTTTTAATCTATTTTTGCCCTTATCGGCCGCTTTTTTCGTTCATTTTCAAGACGATCTGTCATCCGCCGTTTGATCGACACCGATATTCGATCGTTAGCGATAAATAGAATGGTTATATCCGGCTCCGATAGTTAGGACACGAGATCGTAAAACTTAAGTAGATACGCTGCAAAAATTCGAGAAGAATAACTTGAGGCGGAAAAATGATGATATACTAATAATTTATAAAGCGCAATACGAAAAGATGTTCCAAAAAATATGTTTAGAAATCTTTAATACAAAAAATTGTTTTCTCATATTTATTATGACAGAGATACAAGATGTATTTATCAAAAATATAATATACGACGACTAAAAGACATATATATAAAATTCTTGAGAAAGTAAAATAACAACAATATTAATTTTTTTCCATGATAAATGATTAAATTAAGTAAAATAAATAAACGTAAATTATAATCGTTTGCAAGATTTTTATCATTTCTTTAGAAGGGGACACCCGGTATAATGTTATGTTTTCATCGTAACTAGTTTCTGCGTTGTCGAACCAATCTTGCCAAGGGTGCGTAGCTTCTATACTGCTCCCTCTGGTACGCCCCACTCTCCCGTTGGCCCCCGAGGGGATCGAAATTAAAATGACAATGAGGGCAGATCCGAAGGGTGGCTAAAAATGCGTACCCTTGCCATCGTCCAATCAGCAACGGATCCAACGACGCCATCGCGAACCTTCCCCCTTCTGCCGTTTTCTTTTTTTCCTTCCTGCGGCCTTTCGCGTCCAGAGAAATGCCACGAAATGAAAACGCTTAAAGCGCGATGATTTTTCAGCGAAATCTCCAACCCCTTCCGAACCCTACAACCCCCCCGTCCCCTTCTTTTACTCACAGTTATTAGGGAAAATTTTCGAGCAATTGGCCAAAATCGAAATGGGCGCGATTTGTGTCGGTTTATGTGATGGTTCTTATCGTCGAGAATGATAATCTTCGTACAATATATGCGAACGTTTTAATCAAAATGATTGGTATTTAAATTTTGCTCGGCTCATACATCACGTGAAATGAATTTAAATGAAAAGTCACGTTATTTATTCTCGTAATATGTTAAACTAAGCTTACTTATTGGTCGTTTAAGGGATATATTTCTAGCGAATATATTTCTGTAGTTGATGCTTAGATATCGAAAAAGTGATTTGTGATTTTAATATCCTTTTAATTACAGAGTTTAAATGTAGATAATACGAAATATATGTAAAATTTTAAAATCACTAAAAATACGAAAGGAATATTGAAAAATGTATACTCGGAAATGTACGCAAATATTTTTTGATCATACAATGAAAACACAACGAAGGCGAAACGATCATGCCCGTAACTGTTGGTTTCTCACCTGGCGTGTTATTTCTATGAATATGAAAATGTGATTTGTATTCACATGAAATGCTGATTTCAAAACTGTGACTCTTTGCAATTTTTTATGAATATTTTGGTAAAATGACATTCTTCGACTATGAAATTCTTCGATGGCATATTTCTCAGTGATTGTTTCATTTAGACTTATTTAAAGATATTGCTTTATAATTATACTCTATCACGCATATTTATTTAATATTATTTCAGTTTAATTTTAGTATGTATATAATATGTATAATATTTTTTATCTCATTATTATTAATTAATTAAAAGAGAAATCTGTAAATGTAATTAAACTGACAATTCTTAAGTTATTTAAAAAAATTGTTTAAAAAGACATATACATGCATATATATATATATATATATATATATATATATATATATATATTTAAAATCGATCTTATTTTTTTTAGAGTTTTTTCTCTCTTTTTCTCTCTCTTTCTCCTCCTTCCCCTCTTCTCTCCTTGTTTTCACTATCACGCCGACACGATGCAGGCGTAAGAAAAAAAAAAAAACTTGCGAGTGATGGAAGGAAGGGGGCGAGGAGGGTGATACAGAACTAAGAACGAAAACGATATCTCACCGGCACGTGCACGCGGTTAAAAAGGTTCACGAGGTTTTGCCGCGCGTTTCGTCGGCCGCGGCTCGGTAAAAGCGGAACCGGCTGTCGTGATACGGATCTGACCAATCATAAAGGCCGCACATACACACATAACAGCCACTTTATTCATCCATCCACGGCTGCGTAACGGACAAAGGCGGAAATTAGTCAGGTTCGTCATGCTTATTAATTGACTGACATTTCCGTCATATTATTGTACGATGAATCGAAAGCTGCTCTTACTCTCTCTCTCTCGTAAGGCCCTCGAAAAACAGGCCGCGCTCCTTTACACGCGCGGTTATTGCTACAGGACGTTCCATTGATGGCAAAAGTCAACGATCTGAAGAAAAGACGCGCCGACGCTTCCGCAATCAGATTTAGAAACTGAAATTTGAAACTATATAATCAGATGTTATGCGTCGTCTATTATCGACCAAAGCTCGAGTATGAGGCGATATATCGCGCGATGTTTCGCGAAAAAATTATATATACATATAGATATTAATCATTAATTAGCGTAGTATTTTTATTAGCGGCGGTACGGGTGAAGGAAGAAATGAGAACGGGAATAAAGCGACGGGATGGTACGAGCGGATGAGTAAGAGAAAATGAAGCGCAGACGAAATGCAAGATGCGACCCGAGTGAATCGTAGAAAAATTGTACGCAAATGAGAAGTTTTTCATATAACGTATGTTAACGTATAAAAGGCTCAAAAAGATATGACGTTACATACGGTATCTATTCTCTGCATCAAAGAGAAAGCATTCACGTACGAAAATCTCTTTTTCATATGCGTGGCGAACTGTTATTACGTCTAAATATTCTTTATTTATATCATTAACCTGCAACAAATATTTGAAATGTATTTCAAATATCTTTATTATTATTCTTAATTAATGAAGAGTTATTTACAGTGTGGAGAAAGGCTAGCTGAGAGAGAGAGAGAGGGGGGGGAGGAGGGGGAAAGGGGGAGGAAAGAGAGGGAGAGAAAGAGAGAGAAGAAGATTATAAACTAGTTTTCGTTATTGCATATGCAAGGTATATTTCCATAACTTTTATGTATAACGCATAATACATATCGTCATTTTTAAAAAGTATCATCCCTTTTGACACACGATACCTCGTTATCTTGTTCCTGCGAATATGGAGAGTAATCGAAACACGTTGGTACGATATATGAAGGATAAAGCAATTATACGTTTGTTCTAATAACAATGCTCACGGTACGCTATTCTCTCTCTAAATACGTTTTAAATGTAAACGATCGATCCCCAACTACGCGTTCTAACAAACATAAAATTATACATTTAACATATATTATAAATATATATATATATATTTTTTTTTTAACTTTTTTTTTTTACGCGCATATACATTTTTCTCTCTTGCTTAAATGGTAAAAATCCATATGCGTAATTATGTTTTATTTTAAATTTTATTTCTATACATACGATGATTTGCACAGTATTTCGAATATGCGGGAAACACCAGGATTCTATGATCGTGCGACGTTGATTCGCGTATATTCATTTTATGCACCCCTCGCGAGAAATCGGTTGAAAATGGCGAGACCGGTCGATCTTGAAAAGGGTGAAGGGCGCACGTGGCGGAGCTCAGGGATTTCTTAATGATGCTGTCTCGTTGCTGACGCCAACTCATTCTTATGTTTATCCTCCGTTAAAGGACGACATACATGAAAGAAGAGGAAAGAGGAGGGGACGTATCGGTGCGGACGTGTGCAGCTGCGCCTTGTATCATACCACCTATATTCTTACGCAGGGTGGTTATATCGGCGAGGGAATAATGCCACGGGGGTGCCGGAACGGTTTCATTACACGGCTTCCCGAGGGATAATATCCCGGCCTATCTCTCCGCGGTCGACCCCAACGGGGGTGAAATTCCGTGCCACCGACCCACCTCGTATGAAAGATGAACCCTTCGTGTGGCGACCCCATACTGGAGGAGTATCACTCAGAGCAACCCCTTTGGAGGGAGAACGCGTCCGAGATGAGCAAGGGAGGAAATTGCAGCAACCGACCACACTGGGGCGAGGGATCGACATGCGGCGACAGAAAATGGCCGATGGCCTCGTGGCGATCGCAAATACGAAGGCGCTGTTTTAATAACGGTACCGGCATAACAACTGGTTATGCCGTGACGATTTCTGACTCTTGTCTATTCTCTCTCTCTCTCGAAGCTATGGAAAGAGCGATGCGCGCTGAATTCAACAATACGCAACAGATGTTGTATATTTCCAGCTCTTTTCTTCCTAAATATGAGATTTTTAAAGGTAAAAAATGAGAATTTTACCAAAAACTTTATAACAGTTTAATTTTTATATGAATCATATTATCATCTTATCGAAGAAATGTTGAAAACAGTTTCACCAAGGGAAGTGATCGACATTTCATGGTATTTTTTCTCTTCTTTTTTTTTATGCCGGCACCCTTTGAAGCTGTCATACACACACGAATTCATCTAACACGGTGCCATTATAGCGTTCGCGCACATTGCGATTAGTATTTAATGCGCACATTGTATGAGAAAGGGTCCTTTTCCCGTATCAGATGCGGGGCGGGCCTTAGACTAGTTATTAGACCGCTGACAGGCCTATATAATCCGCCTCTCGTGATATACAGAACGAAAAATATAATGCCTATTAGCGAGGATCTTTTCAGCGTGGTCCGCGTTGCCCTCGGAATTTTTTCTTCGCCTTTATTTCCTTTTTTCCTGCACTGGCCGCGCGTTGGTTCGCGCGCGATAATTTTCATTTTTTCCAGTTTTGCTTCAATCTTGTGTCGACAATCATTTAACTGACGGTAAAATTGATCAAAAATCATTTCCTCCATACGATTGATCGATATTGACAAATCCAAATAAATCCTTAGTTAGACAGAGTAAAAAAATATAAAGTTGACAATGCATTATGATGCAACATATTTTTTATTATTTATTTATCTTGGTATTTTTTGACCGTATTTAATTTGATTTGAAATTTTTTTTTATATCAAAATAATCGTTTTTTGTTAAGAATTTTTGTCCATTTTTAATAATTAAAAATTTTTCTGTTTTAGAGAAACTTCAGCGGGAGGAGAGCAACGAAATAAATGCAGGTGAGTTAAAAATCGGAAAAATATTTTTCTTTCTTTATTTTTGATATAATACACCGGAAAAATGTCACTTGTTAAACATTTACCTCTGTTTCATCTGTTACATTTGAAACATTGATTGTAATAACGTATTTGTTAATGAACATGTTGCCAAGTTAAATTGTCTAGAGAAAGATTTCCTTCAATTTTACATGGTTTAATGAATACATTGTATCTCGAATGAAACGAAACGTTGCGCGTTCCAGGTGTCTGCCCACATTGTACGGAGCGCTACTTGAAAAGAGAGTAAGCGAATATTGTATAATTCGAATCATTCGAGCGCAAAGACCTACCGCAGTTATTATATTTAATATAGCATCCCGGTCCGAACTAACATCTGTCTATGAAATGGCGCGCTTCTTTATTACGAACATTTTTGAGAAAAGAACATTCTTGAGAATTTTATATACAATAGTGTGACAAATGTATATTCATAGAATCAATATATTTTAAAAGATTCTATGTTTTCGAACGTGTAATGGAGAAAGTCTTAAAATATCTTGCAAAATTTTTAATTGATCCTTAAAATTTTAAATCTTCTTTTAATCATGGCAGTAAGAGTGCTTGTGACCGTGCTTTGTACACAAAATAGATACATGTATATATGCATATATCTACGTATATATAATATTTTTTACTTCCTTTTTTTCACTCTTTAATAATCTTTAATAATCTACTCTTTAATAATTGTAAATATTTTTTTTTAAAGATTTAAGATAATTTTCTCTATCTTTAAAATGTATTATATTTTATATGCGAAGAAAAACGCGCACTTTCAATTTCAAACACGTTTTAGCTGATAATGAATAATTTTACATCTGTCGACAGCATAATGAATTACAAAAGTGATTTAACGGTGCATCGTAATGCGGCCTATAGTTTTCGGTTCGTTAGCCATCATGCAACCACACGCGGATTTGCTTCGGTGAAAATTACTGCACATCCTGGTACAATCAACTCATATATTATTTGTAAATTATGGTTAATGATTATTATTATCTTCGATTCCAATGTAACTAATGTTACATTTGCAACACTAATGTGCTATCCATATTATTCATGAATCCTCAAAATAATCATCGCGTGTGGCCGACCCGCACATCTCAACGTGATCAAATGGATCGAACTGACGTTGATGATTCAATAACGGAATTATTTACTCTTTGGTAAACGTAATTTTGCAATTGTCACGCGTAATTTTCCCTAATTATATTTCGAAGATATATTTTTCGAAGAAGTAAAACACGCAATATAAGGGACGTATTATTATCTCTTTTTTTTCTCCGACTGTATAAAGATTAAAGAAAGATTTAAAGGAGAAACTTGACCTTAGAAGGTGTAAAGTTAGTTTTAGTAAATGTAGCTGTAGTAAATATTTGGACATTTTCGCTACGTTTGTATATAATGATGAATAGTCGGCGTTGAAGTACTCGATGAAATATATATTCTCTCGACTTGCGTCCATTACGCAACCTCGAAAGACCATCGATGCGACCTATCGGCGGTAACATTACCGACTATGCAGCCTCCGCCACCACAGCCGCCGCCGTCGTCGTCGACGCGACTCTATATTGCACCCCGCGAGGGACGCGTCGGGGGTTGCGCGGCAGCGCGGTAGGGTGGGTAATGTCGGGAAATGCAGCTAACGAAGTTTACGAAGATACTTAACGGAATTACGCCCTCGCTCGCAATGGTCCCCGTCGTCGTACCATCGCTCCGTCGCCCCCCACGCGCGCGCGTCATCCCGCCAACTTCCAAGCGTCCCTTTACACTTTTCCGGTGACAGGGAGGTCGCGTTAATTACCGGCAGAGGCAGGAAGTCGGGGAAACGGTGGCGAGACATCTCGTCCTCGACGCGATGCGTCGTCGACGCATGGTGATGGTTAGGAAAGTCGGGCTATGGGGGGCGGATGACGGAGGATGGCAAGGGGGTGCGGGTGTGCGGTAGAGTCGCGCGGGAAGGGGTCGGTTTGCGCCGAAGAAGGGTGTTATTGACATGGTGGGTGTCGTCGGCCATCTTGGGCCGCAGCAGACTCCCCGCCGCCGTCACCACCTCCACCACCTTCTCCTCGTTTTCCTCTTCCTCCCACCGCCACCATTCATCGCATTCACTCTGCTCCCCATCGCGTCCGAAGGACATCCTTGTGTCCCCTTGCGCCGAGTGACATTCGGGCTGCGTACCCAGCCTAACCTGCCCGGCGGACGCCCTGGGCCACCCTTTTCGACCAACCCCGGCAACGAGCTGCGAGGGTCCCGGGGGCTGCTTGTCGCCATGGCGACCAAACCCTCGCCCAATCCCCTCAACCAAACGCCGATTTCCTATCCCTCGGAACTTCGCTATCCTCTTTCGCCACCCCTTCCTCGTCGCGCGCGTCCTTTGCGCTGCCGTTCTCGTCGCCAAAGGGAGTCTTTCGATATCTCATGCGTCTCTCTTTGACAGCTCTACCATCCTCGCCTCTTTCTCATCGTATATTTGTTTTGTCTCTTTACTTCGCTTCTCTCTTTTTCAATTTTTCCTCTTCCTTCTTTCTTTATTTTCTTCCTCGAATATCTAAATGCTAATCCTTGTTTTTGGGGAATTTGTGTTCTTCCAAAAAATGCCTTTTATTCTCTTTCTTTATAATTCATTCTTAATAATATTTTGCATTTTTCATTGATAATAATCTTGTGTGCTGTATGAGAGAGAAGATTCTTTAATATTTTTCGCTTTTATGATTTACTTTCTATATTTCTAGTCACGTCATAATTTCTTACTATCCCTGCTTTCTATTCTCGATTTTATATTGTTTTAATAATTTTAATTATACTTTTCTTTAAATGAAGAAAATTATATCGTCTGTTTTTACGATGTCATCTTGTAAAATCGCATTTTTATATAATAAACGTAATAAAATATAATCTCACGTCCGTACTTTTCAGAGAATTTAATATTTTGAAAATACCGTTCTTTTTCAACTATAGAAATTTTAACCTACTTTTATGAAATTTTAAGAATCTTAATTTTGAATCACGTTATATATTCTGAGCTAGTATAATTTATTTATGTAACATCAACACCGATAAAAATCTGTGGCATCCGATATCGATAATCGATGTATAATATATGTAATAAAAGATTAATAATCTCCTCTTATATGTTAATTAAAAAAAAATATAGGTGTTTTATATATTTTGCTTAAAATGCGAGTTGCCGTTTCGATATTACACAAATTTAATGGCCCGCGTCGAAAGATTGCAAAAAATGCTGGACGGTATTTAGGGTTGGTTAGATCGGTGTGGCGTGTGGTATTAATACCGCTAATTATATCGAAGAGTCGATCTGTCGCGGAAACTCTGTCCGCGTTCTTCCTTTTGTCCGGAGATCCTTTATCAAACATTCTCGAAGGCACAAAGTTGCTCCCCTTCTCTACGCAATTGGCGGATATTAGGAAGGACTTCGCCCCAGCTTTTGTCTCGTTCGGCCATAAAGTTTTGCGAAGCACCACAATCCCGACCAATTAGCGACGATTTCCTAAAATCAAACCATAACCGCGAGCTAATTGGGGCACTTGACATTCAACCCACTCTCTTTCCTGTCGCGAGAAACTCTTAAATCTTAATCATCGATGATAAATACTCGAATTAATTGTATGTCTCAACTAAAGGAGTCGACCTTTGAAAAAGTTTTTGGGTACTTTGAGTTTTATTTGAGCATTGTAGGAAAATTGTACATACAAGCACGAGCTTTAATTTCATCTACGGCTGCAATCACAATTACAAACATGTTTGCAAGTTTAGCAAAACTTTTATTTAAATGATGTCGATTATCAGGAGAATAATCTCTCTTGGAAAGTTAATAAGATTAATATATATATATATATAATAGTTATATCAAAAGTATATATTCACAGAGAGAATTCGCTGTTGTTCAAAGAAGAATTTGTAGCAGCTTAACTATCAGATAGATCGCAGATCGTGCATTTATATACAAAATACTCGATATCGGGAGTAAAGTCTCGACATTTCGATAGCGTTGAGATATCTTGAGCATTCTTGGGTTCCGAGATGTGACGGAGCGTTTGAATGAACTCGATGACTCGGACCGCGTTCGCCTCATGCAGCTGCATTGCGGCAAAACAGTAGACGCTTGTCATCGGAGACGACGATCCGTGGGCGACATATCGGAATGCAATTCCGCAAATGCGCAACGTGGTTCCATTCATTGGCCGTCTCCGCGGCCAGCTGCGGCTTTAAAATAGCGCTCACAGGGACGAACGTGGGTGATCGCCGCCGAATGACAACGATTCGATTAATTAATGCCGGTGGAAGTGCCGCATCGGTCTCGTGTGACGGGATAGGACCGGAAATGCGTGTCGGGCGAAAAAAAGGAAGAATCGCGGTCTTTATGTACGCGGATCAACTGTTTATTCAGCATATAGTGAAAACGAGAGAAAGAGGAGAAAGAAATAGAACGAGAGAGTGCGCGGATAGAGGCGGGGAGAGGAGAAGAACCTGACGGGGGAGGAGTGAATGCAACAGCAAGCGCGAGTGATCGACGTGAAACGAGTTCATTCATGCTTGGATGTTGTAATTCTGAATGGACGTGGAATGGATCGAAGTTGCGATTAGATTAGAATCGCGTGGGCTGATTTGATATTTTTTTATTTAAATGAAAATACGAGTAGTTTATTTTGAAGGATAAAATACAAATTTACTTTTGCTGTAAAACGACTTGTCTCTCTTTTGTATAACACACGTTTAGCTAAATGTAATCCTCGGCTCTTCAATAATATCGAATATGATTTTTGTAATGTAGATATTGCAATCGTGAAGGGGGTTATATTTAAAATTTAATACAATAATTTTTTCATGCTTTAAAAATTAAACTTGTACGATGCTGTATTTTAGATTAAATTAAATCCATCATCATTCAATGATTCGCGTCAAAATCCGGGCTTGTCGACAAGGTTAAAAGGGCGTCTCTCCGTATCTCAAGGGTGCGATAACTTTCAGCGCCGACTGTATCGCCGGATGATATATCCCCCGGGGGTTTTCTCCCCTTGGGTGTTGGGGTGTGTTTCGTTGCCTGGCAACGACACCCTCGAAGTCCGCGCTCTGATTGGCCCCGTCTCGCTTTTCCTGTCTTAGCCTCTCTTCTCACCCCGTCGCCAATCAGGCCCCCCCTTGCTCATACTACCGTATCCACCCTATACCACTCTTGCCGATGGAAACCGTCATCCTCGGGGCGAAGTGCACACGAGCGCGCGTGCATTAAAAAAAAAAAAACAAAAAAAAAAGGAAGAAAGAAAAAACGCTCCGCTACGCGTCCACACGAACGGGAAATGCGAGAGGAATTAGAGGTAATTCGATGCAATGGTGCAACATCGATATATGAAACATGTACGCGAGACGAAACGTTATAATATTAATTTGAATAAATAATATCATAGAGATTAATCTTTTGGTTATTTTTCACATTTATGTATCATTCTACGAAAAAATATATAAAACCTCCAAACCTTACGACTGCACTCGTTTTATCAAACTTGAATCTTTTACGTAATAATAATTTTTCGTAATAATATATTATTATTATTATTATTATCATCTGTATAATTTCTCTTTTACTAAATCAAGAAAAGCTAGAAGCGTATAATTTCGATACCATGGAGAAAGATTTTGAATAATAAAATTAAGTTCGTAGAATAAGTGCCCGAAATCTTATTTGCCATAGATTCGTTCTGTAAATCCGATTACGAATAAACAGCCATTTCATCGCGGCTCTCGATGTCATTGAGAGTCATTTCTATTTTTACGACTTCGTAAATTGTACGAAAGGATTAAAAGCGATTCTACTGGCTTCCTTTTCAATGCCTTCTTCGAGTAGCTGGCTTGTTGTCGAAGCTGCGCAGCGCTGCGAGAGGATTATAAACCTTCCTATTGATCCCGTTCAATGGATTTATGCCCTTTCACGAATGCCAGCATTCGTAATGTTTTGACATTCTTTGCGCTCGTCCCTTCGTATCTTGCTTTCTTTGTCCACGTTAGAAATATATCTTTACATCTTCAATTTGATAACGAATAATAAAATTATTTTCTTTACGTAATACAGACAAAGTCACACATTTATTTTAAGAATACATACATATCTTATAATATTGTACATATAAAATATATACTGGCAATATGTTGAAGAATTTTTATAAATATAATAAGTATTAATAATTACTATATATAGTTATATTTAATATTTGTACTTTTTTAATAGAGAATTCGTGCTGCAGCGACAAGGATTCTTTAGACGATAATTTTTTCTTAAACTCATCACAATACTTCGACGAAGAATGGTGCGATAAAGTTCTGCACAAAGCCAAGTAAGCGCATCAAATATATTTATAGTATTTCGAGCGCATTATGTGTACAAGGATAAATAGTATAATAATTCATTATTTGTTTATTGTAGAGCACAGAAAATGCCAAAAATATATTACGGAACACGAACGCACAAACAAATCGAGCAAGTAGTGAAAGAATTTAAAAGGACCGTGTACAAGGATAAAAGGTAAAAAAGATTGCGCGAAGTACAGCCTTATAAAGTACTGCCTTGCAAAGTGTATAATGTATAATGAATGAGTTTCCAGAATGACTATATTGAGTAGCCGGAAACATACGTGCATTCAAAATAGCAATAGGAATAAGGATGAATTGTGTAATGAGCTACTCGATCCATTAAAGGTTTCTATGTACATATATTATATCGTATTCTCGCATGCAGTTAAAGATTAAACAATTATGTAACGGATTATTATTTTTTCTTTGCGCGCAGTTAGATAAATGCCGATACTATAATGACCAAAGTAAAAGAAGGATGACATTTTTTAGCGGGTTAAAAACGCCTTGGGATATAGAAGATTTGGTTTCGTTGGGCCGAGATATCGGAATCTGTCCATACTTTGGTGCGAGATCATTGATGGACAAGGCTGAAATCATCTTTTGTCCTTACCAATATATCGTGGATCCACAGATTCGCGAAAGCGTAAGCATGCAATAATTATTAATCAAATATACTTTCTGGAAATAGAAAATATTCTAGAGACGACTAATAGTAGAAGTAAAATGCTTGTTTTTCATTGTTACAATATAGCTTAAATTTCTTTATCTTAAAATAGCACAGATTGCTTTCGCTTTTTTCAACACTTTTAAACATGTTACATAATTAAAACATGCAGATGCAGATTAATCTGAAAGGCGATATTATAATCTTTGATGAAGCTCATAATATCGAGGATAATTGTCGAGAGGCTGCCAGTATAAACCTCAGAAATGATGATCTTATGATCGCTGCCAACGATTGCAAACATTATGATCGCAAATGTCACGATCGCAATATTTATATTACCATTCAAAAGTATCTTACTGATATTGTAAAATTCCTGGAAACTATTGATCTTAAACAGAATGTGAGTATATATATTTATTAAGCGGTATACGCTATATTAATTTTACCGTTTGTATCGTTAAGAATCATTAAATTTTTTACGACAAAAAAAAATTGATAACTCAGACATTTTTGTAAATGATTATAATCGATACTTTTAGCTATCGTAATAAAACATTTATATTTCAGGACAACGAGATGGTTAGTGATTATTGGCTTGGTGCTGAATTTTTGGTATTACTCGATATGCATAATATTGGGAGTTCGAGATTTCCCGATTTTCATCATGCTAGCAAGGTGGCTATTCAGGATTTCGAGACAATGAAACAAGAGACTCGTCCTGACAAAATATTTCAGACTATTTCGCACGATACTAAGAAAATTTTAGAGCATCTTTGTTTTGCTATACAAATGCTAACAACAGATATTTTTGTCAACGATTATAAAATATGTGTCAAAGAAAGTATGAAACCTTGTAAGAAGATTGTAAGTTTGTATATATATGAGCAATTTTGTCATTATAATCTATATATAATATTATGTATCGAATGCTACATCATAATTATTTTCTATAGATACCCGAAAATGTCTGGATTTCGACGAAGAGTAAACCATTACGAGAACTGAAACTGTTATGTATGAATCCCGCTATAGTTTTCGGACCTTTGGCCCGTATTGCTCGTTCAGTGATAGTTGCTTCAGGTACTCTTACGCCCATTATGTCGTTCCAAAGTGAACTTGGAACGAAATTCTCGCATATAGTCAATCCTGATCACATCATATCGAAGGAGCAAGTGTATGTGAGATGTATACCACGTGGGCCGAATGGAAAAACCTTGATAGCTAATTACGAAAATATAAATTCTTGGAATTTTCAGGTAAAATAAAAATTGTTTCTTTTTTCGCTTGAGCATATTATGTTGAAATTCGATTTTATATAACAGGACGAACTCGGTAATTTGGTTCTTCAAGTGTGTGACGCAGTGCCATATGGTGTGCTATGTTTTTTTCCATCTTACTCCGCAATGAAGAAGCTACTCGATAGATGGAAAAGTAACAAGACATTAGACAAACTCAAGAAATTGAAAGAAATTTTTGTGGAACCGAAAAATAACGAGGATTTTGTCACGACGATGAAAGCGTATTGTGATGTAATCAAGGAATCGTCGTCTAAATCCTTTCGTGTGGCATCTGGAGCTATCTTTTTCGCAGTTTTCAGGGGAAAAGTGGCGGAAGGAATCGATTTTAGCGATAACGAGGCTCGATGCGTATTAGCAGTAAATAATAACATTCCTTATTTTATATTGATTTTATTTACATGTCTACACATATATTTACATGCATGCAGCATAAATGTATAATATACTCTTTATTAGATCGGTATACCGTTTAAAAATAAAAACGATGTATCTATGAAGATGAACTATAACGACTTGAATAAGTCCAAAGGTTTCTTGTCTGGTTCAGATTGGTATACTGTAGACGCGTTTAGGGCGTTAAACCAGGCACTAGGCCGTTGTATTAGACATAAAAATGATTGGGGTGCTGTGCTACTAGTAGATGAAAGGTATGTATAAAACTAAGTTATATAAAATTTGTGTGAAAATAAAATTCTTATAAAGATAATTGTATAGATTCCGGTACAAACATAAAATTAACTATTTACCAAAGTGGATTAAAACAAAAGTAAGTTACTTTATTACAAAAATATTAATAAATTACCTATTAATTATATTTATATATATTACATAATGTATGTTTATATCACAGTGGATAAATGATGATGGGAATTACGATCTTCAAACAGAACTTGAAGATTTTGTAGCAATACAAATTGCACGTGAAAGAGGAGAAAAATGTGCCACAGCTGTATAGAAGATCAACTTTTTTTTTTTAAATATATAAAGGAATCCACGTTGCTAGAGATTAAAAATATTTTTATTAAGAACTATTTTTTATAAATAACAGTACTCAATGTCCTATTTATATTGTTTTTTTTGTTTTTTTTTTTTTTTTTTTTAATATTACATGTTACTTGTGTCTCTTTTTTCAATCATTCTTAATTGTTTCTTCTTCATTCTTTTTATTTTTGAAAGATTTTTAATCTGAAAATGACAATAAAATGAGAATTATAATATACAAAAATGTATGCTATATTTTGTAAATAATAGTATTTTTACTCACAGGTTGTACTACTTCACCCTTCTTTCGATTCTCTTCTGCTCTCTTCAAATTTTCTCTTCTTCGTTGTTTCTTACTCTCTTTTTCTGCCTGTTTTTGTGCTTTGATCTCTCTTGACATTTCCTTAACACGTTTCAGATCTTCTCTTAACTTTTGTTTTTTAGCTAGTGATAATCGAATACCACGTGTTTTAATTATTGAAGAAAATCTGCAAACGAGTACATTTATATTATCTTCACTTACATTTTTCATGTTTTCTTAAGTAATTTAATTAATAATGCAATTTAATAGAAATTTAGCAAATTATATGGGAATAATATAACAAATTCTTTGACAAGTATGTTAGATTTTTGATTTTATATATATTTTATTTAAAATTTTCCAACCAAGTTATATATAACTTACTTTGTTTTTTGTTCCTTCCATATCCTACCAGATTTTGGTTTACCCCTCGGAATACATAATTTCTCACGTTTCTCTTTATTGGATGAAGACGCTGATACATCTTTAGTTTGCACAGACGCTGCGCTTTCGTTTAATATATCTTCTACACGCGTAATTTTTTCTCCACTCTCCATCATTCGAAAATGCTAATAAAATGTGCAACCAAAATATGTCTTTTTCATATAAATAACTTTCATAGGTTATTTCGTCACATGGTTTGTAGTTTGTGACTTGTGGCATGTCGAAATCAGAGAAGCGGGGAATAATCGAAGCAGAATCGAGATTGCCGTTGGCAGACTGCATTACCAAAGCAAAGTAAGATTTTTTGATGGGATAAGGAATGGAATATTTGATCAATTATTTATGGATAAAAACTTTTTTTGATTTTAATTTGTAATTTTTAACTTGTATCTTGATATATAAATTACACTTTTTTAATTAACTTTGTACATATGTTTATCGACAGATGTAAATTTTAGTTTTTATTGTCAGATGGTATACTGACGTAAGTTTCATTCACAAATTGTGTACTATATATATATGTATATACTATAGAGGGCTGTGCGTACTCACATCGTATTCATTCACGCAAATTTCAATCATGCTATATTTATATTAATGGATGCGTGTTCTACACGTGATAAACACATATTTTTCTCAAAAATTAAACTTATCGGAATCTAACAGTTGTAAAATTAAATACATATATGTTAAGCTTTAATAATGGAATCTCTCCAAGAAATTTCTCAATATTTATGTCTTGATGCACGATTGGATTTAAAAGCTATTGCATTGAAATATATACTCGGTATGTATTCGTATATTTTAATTGCATACATAAATATTTTATGTTTAAAACACATGTCATATTTTATATAATATTTTGATTTTCTTATATAAAAGGATAATCACTCATTATTTAAATAGGCGTAACAGCAACTGCTGATGGTCGAGAACTTTTGTTGAAGTTACCAGAAATATTGAAACAGCTTGTTATTCTCCTGCAAGATTCTTCCGCTCCTATTAGAAAGGATGCTGCATTGACATTGGTAAATATTACTGGAGATGAATCAGGAACCAATGCGATGCTGATTATCTCAGAGTCAAGCAATTCAATGAAGGAACAAGAATATAGCCTTAATTTAATAAAAATTTGTATAAGGTAAACATAATTATATAATTGCCATTATATATATATATATATATATATATATATATATATATACATAAACTATTTTTGTAGGATTGTAATGGATAAATCCAGCACTTTGGCGGATCCATGTTGTATGATACTTTCCAATATGACTAGACCGCTTTATTTAGTAGACAGAATCATAGCATTAATTGAACAAAGTGGTTATTCTTGGGATGCAATAGTGGCTGCATTTACTGCTAAGCACTATAATACTATGGGTGCTAAATTGCATTATCTTGGACCTGTTTTTAGCAATCTCAGTCAATCGTCACATGTAAGAAGGTAATCTTTTAATAGGATTTATTTTAGATCTCATTCAGTTGTATGCCACAGATTTACATGATTTTTATATTTATTGCAGGTATTTGATGGATCGAGATCGGTGCGTTATTCAACGGTTTCTTTCATTCGTAGAATATTCTGATAGTATAATTAGACGAGGCGGTGTTATTGGTACTTTGAAAAATTGTACTTTTGATACTGAAAATCATGAATGGTTGCTGAGCTCGGAAGTGGATTTATTATCATATTTATTGTTACCGCTTGCTGGTCCAGAAGAATTTGACGATGAAGATAATGATAAATTGCCAATTAATTTGCAGTATCTTCCCGAAACAAAGACTCGAGAATCTGATCCGGATATAAGGTAAATTATCAGCCGACACATATTTTACGAGATGTTAAAGAATTTATTAATAATATATTATATTATTATGTCTTTCTCTCCAGACTTATGCTTTTAGAAGCATTGAACCAACTCTGTGCGACAAAAGTGGCAAGAGAAATATTGAGGGAGAAAAATACATATATCATACTTAGAGAACTTCACAAATGGGAAAAAGACAAGAATTGTTTATTAGCATGTGAAAATGTCGTGGATGTCCTGATAAAGTAAATGTTTGAATAAGACTTTCTCTGCTTTATCATGACTTTTTTGCAAGAACAGAAATACGTTTTGTTTGTTGCAGAACCGAGGAAGAAATCGGCTTAGACAACTTGAAGGAAGTAAATGTGCCGTCCGAGTATACGGAGAAGTTTCATAAGATGAGTAAAGACTTTATTAACAATACATAATGCAAAAGTTAATATAAATATGTATAATATTTTGTAAATATTGCACACAATACACATACAATATATTATAAAAATATGGTATTTCTCATAACACATTCAGCTCTTTGTATCGTACTTGTCACATATTGCACTACCCCGTTTTTTTATCGTTAATAATAAGCTATCAGGTCCAGTGTAGCAAAAAATATTTAATAATTTGATGTTTTTATCGCATATAAATAATCATAGTTTTTTGAAACTGGAATAAAAATACATAAATAGTTTCTGTTTCCTGTAACTTATACACTAAAAATGAAACAGGTACGAGTAAGTAGTTGCATATCTTATAATATTTATTGAAACGACTAACAGAATCACGATACGTTCATGACTGATCCTCTTCCGATGATAATACGAATGGCAAGCTGTTACGAGACGCGTAGATAATATAATATCAAATATTTTAAATATTCGAGATTATTTGATATTCTTTTTTGTGGAGATAATTTGTGGAAGCTTTCGTCAAGGTAAATAGCCCAATCCAGCTTCGAGACTGATCGAGCTTCTTATACTCGATGCGTTACTAGCTCTTCTCGAGTTTCGATTATTTTCTCCTGCACCAAAGACCGCGGCGATTTCCGCGCTTTTCTTGATGGAAAGCGCTTCGTGATGTGCTCCGGGTCTGCCGTTACCGCGAGAGGAATACTTTTTATCGCGTTCTGTGCCGCCGACATAAACCAAACGGCCTTGAGTATCTCTGGCACTAACGACGAGAACTTTCTCGCTACCGGATGACTGTTGAGATCTTCTCCCTGGGCTGAAGAGATCGTAATCTAAGGCCAAATTATCCGAACTACCGCAAATGGGCGATGATCGAGTCTAAAGTGAGATTCGTACAAATACATTTTAATATGACCGCAAAATTGAAAGAAAAATCGATAATTTATGTAAAATCTTTCAGCTACCTTAAGAAAATCGGTGTTGCGCGATGAACTATGACTGTTGGTCATTCTCGAGCCTTTGATCCTCTCGGGACTATCTCCTCTGCTGAGGGTACTCTCCGACGGCACGATACCTTTCTGTCTAAGTTGCTCTAGTATGGTCGGCTGTATCGGTTTCCTCGCGCAGTAACACTTATTGCTCTCGGAACAGCTATCAGTGTCGCAAGCGCAGACGACCGTGTTTTCAGGCACCGATGTAGCTGGTATCCGTCTAGACAACGAGCAATAACACTTGTCCGCCGATACGCACGTGCATGACTCGGAGTCATAGCTACATTCGCTGCAGCTTACGTAGCCGCTGCTGCTCCTGTTCGCCGTGGCACCCATGTTACGATTCAGTCGTCTACCTGTGTAATTTTATAATTATTAATACGTCAACCATACATTAATATGAGCTATGTGTATTGATTCAAACAATTTATTATATTTTATTATGCTTTTAATTTTTTTTCTCTGTTTTATACTTTTAAGACATTGGAAAAGGAAATTATGCTGAAATTATTTATAAACTTGGATAAAGATCGACTTTAATTTTTAATTACAATATTTCTACATACATGTATCACTGTCCTCCGAAGTAGTGTGACACGCGCCGTTCTTGGTCGCCTTCCACGAGGATTTTCTCCTACCGAGTCTACTTGCTAGTACTCGATTTCGATGGTTGTTTCTGATGTCGCACGACGAACTACTGCCGAAACTGTCGTTCAATCTTCTCGCCGGAAATATCACAGAAGTGAATTCTGTGGGGCCACCTTTCAACCTCGAGACAGATCTCTTGATGGCTTTCCCCAATAAACAAGATCGACGATTCGATCTGCGTCTCTGCGGTCTCCGACGTCTTCTCATGATGCTGGCGGATCTCTGATATAGTTCGTCTTGCGTTAAGGTTGCCGCCAATTTCAATAAAAATTCCTTGTAGAGCGGCTTTAAATCGTTGAATGACATACCTTCCGGATCTAAAAGAATATCACAGAGAAATATAATCTTGTTGTTAAAAATTGCATTATTATTTCACGTAGATTATTAGTTTCAATTACCTATAATAGCCGCCAAAATATCATCTACGCTGGTCAAACCCTCCTGATTTCTAAATTCGTCAAACAGTTCTGTGAATCCTAATGGAGTGCCACCTTTGATGTTATTAGATCTCCGAGTACTTCCGGAAGTCAAGAAACTGCCTCTTCTGGGTAATTCGACTCTCGTCATTAGATCGCCTCGATCGACGTCTATGTCGCTCTGCGATCTCTTCAATGTATTCTCTTGCAGGAGTTTGTTCTCCGAATGACTGACGGGCGGTTCGCTGCCCGCTCTGCTTCTTCTTCTTCGAGGACGACTATATTCTGGTATGTTCAGCAAATAAGCTGGATCCGATTGCTCCTTTTTCAAGGGTTTGTCCATAGTGACGATTCTATTGGGTTTTTTGCCGGAATACATCCTTTCTGGATCTCGCGAGCGTCTCTGCTGTTTTATCGTGCCATCCTGACGCGACTGATAGCGCTCACTCTTCTTCAAGTTCTTTGCAAAGAAGATGTCTTCCTGAGAACTTTTCATCTTATTGCTCCTGCTATTATTCTTGCTGATGTAAATCTCCTCCTTTCCGAGATTATAGATTTTATCAGCGTCTTCGATGGACGGATTGTAAGAACTCTCTTTTTTCTTACCGGTTTGCTTGTAACTAGAATTTGTCTCGTTTTTTCCAGTCTTATCGACTTTATCATACATCAAAATGTTATCGGCTCTGGAAGAGTATGATTGGTGTTCACAATTATCAGTGTTCCCTCGATTTAAATTGTACGATCCATAATTTGTTTCATAAATGTCTTTCAAATCCGGCTCCTTCTTCGGATTGTTCTGATTATACAGTTTCTCATACTTGTTGGATTGCCTTTCGTAGACTTCATTCGTGTCGTTAATGTTGTAAATTTCATCAAGCTTATCAGATTCGATCTCGATTCTCAAAGAATTTTGATCCTTAGTGCAAAACGTCTTGTTCTTCGAATTTTGTAATTCCTCGTTTCTGGACAATATAACATCTCGATTGCTCTGTCCGAATTTGCTTTTCTCGATCTTAATGTCTCGTCTTTTTCCACGCGCCTCAAGAATGTCTTCTGCCTTTACATCGGAATTTTTTTTTTTTCTACGCGGCATCTTTTGCAAACTAGATTTTGTGCCTTCGTCCTCGGTGACGGAGCTACTCACAGAACTCTTCTTGGTTCTGGGTGGTCTCACTGGATGAGGCGCAGTTGGTCTTGGTGGCGGAGGCAGCAGACAATTAATCCTGCTGCTGAGGCTGGGTTCTCGAACGCTGGAAGCAACGGAGGCCAGACTGATGCAGCCGACACCGTTTGTGTGACGCGGTCGTCGGCGATTCGCGTCCAGATCAGCAAGAAGAGCGCGATACAACGTGGCTGCAGCCACTACAGCATCTTCCTCAGATTCACAGGCAAATCCGTGACATTCCAGGAGTCTGGCAGCCCCAGGTCGTCGCATCACCACGGCGAAGATCGGAGGATATAATTCTGTTTCGTTTTTTAAACCGTGCATTGTCCTAAAATTGAAATTAAAATCAAGATTCCATATAGAATTATATTTTTAATTTTATACTCAGATTTATGCGCATTCTCTAAATTAATATAATAATAATAAATTTTATTTTTCAAGAAAATTAATCACATCAAAATATATAGCGTTACTGTGAGACCTGTAGAGATCAGCGTGTTTATTTTCCAATGTCTGCGTGTGTGTTTGATCTTGATCGCCGACTAAAGGTAAGAAGGCGTGGTGCACGTCGCCCGATGGTATTCTCTTGCATTTCAGCTTCAGGGCACTCCACACCGCTATCCTGCGAAAAGGATTATTCTTCTCACAGACGTCGCTCGTGCGGAATGTTAGTCCACGTCTGGAGATTTCCAACTCGGCCCTGACACATCCTTCTATACGTTCCAATAACTGACGAAGAGGTTCCTGAAGACCCCGAACACTCGCCACCCGTCCGCCGACCGGAGCAGCTCCCATATATTTTACCTACATAAGAAAGGTACAAAATATTTTAATTATATAAGAAATGGATGTTAATGAAGAAAAAGAAATAGGGAGAGAAAACAAATAATTTCAAGTATTAAATGTACATTTAAATTCGTTTCGTTAGATTAGAAAATGTATCATTTTAATAGCATGAAGCAATCAACGAGAATGACAATGCACATACAATGACGCTTCATATAGCACATAAAATTTTATATATTGCAAATAATATTTTGAAACACTGACATATGCATATAAAAACAGCGCTTAATAAAAAGTACGTTTCTCGTGTATAAGCCATGCTGAAACCGATGGAAACCTGTTTTGCACGATGGGCAATATCAAAGATAAACAAGTGGGATCGTTATATAGGAATTTTATTGCGCATGTCGAACGCAATGAAATTCTAAAACTAGTTCCTCGAAACGAGGAATTTTGCTGTGTGGCCGTTTTATTTATTGCCGCTTTAATATGTAATTTATCGAATAAAATTCAAATTTTGTCTGGGATTCTGTTTCTTCAAGACGAAAGAAATAACGGTTTTTTATCATAATTATCTGTGAAAAATTTAATGCTCTACTTTATGTATGCAAAGAGGTATGCGAGTTCATAAAAACCATAAAAAAGATAGGATAAAATCAATGTTCGATGTAAGAGATAAACAACTGCCAGATCTCATGATGCCACGCCTAGCTGACAATAGAGGAATTCTTTCGCCAAATGACGTAACCCTATCAATCGATCAGCAGCTTCTTTCGTGAGTTCCAATCAAAGTGCGCGAAGCGAGGCGAAACATTGCGGTGCGGCACTCAAAGGCTATAAAACAGAATACCGTATCGGCAAAGGAATTCGTATACCGGCGTAACAACTGATGGAGAATTTTTCAGCGCTCCGAATAGTTTGTGGAAGTCTGTCACGCTTCGCGGATCACGTGCGCGGAATGAAAGTGACGATTAAAAATTCCAGATCGACGCCCTGAGGAAAGTCGAAGGACTTATCGCGACACTTCTTCTCAAATCGGGATGCATCAATGGCGATTATGATTGTACAATGTGTGGCGCAACATGCATACCAAATATAAAATCATCGATAATTTATTTGTAATGCAGATAAGATTGAGATTTTATTTGGGAAACGTATTAATTAAATATGAGTTTGATGGTTGATACAATCATCTGTTGTAACATTCTGCAATGTAATTTATTATACGAATTCATTGCAAAATTTGTATTACAATTTCAGAATTGTAAGTCTTTTCTTTATGTATTGCTATTCAACGCATTTTCTTTCTTTACTAGAAATGCCTTAATATCTAGTATTGCAATCTCATTTATATAGCATTTATAAAGCAATATTATGTCAACTTAGTGTACAAACTAATTAATATGACAGAAAATTTAACGTTTAGTTGTGCCAGTCCGATAGAGCATCAAATTGATTTGATATAATCTCAACTTAAATGTTACAAAAATCTCGGATATATAATTTGCTTTCTCTCTTCTCTATATATTCCGTTCTTTGAAAGATTAACGCGCGATTCTTTCCTTTCTAACAAGCAATCAGTTCGCGAGTAATTATACGTCGATCTCAATTTTATTTCTGACACGGAATCGCCACATCATCAGGATGATTTACGCAAGATTTTACGAGGCGGAAAATACTCCTTTACACAAAGCTTTTCACCGATCTCAGATCCCATTTTTGATGAAAAATGAGTCGAATAAAAACTACTTAGTTTTCTGAGATGAAATAAGAAACGTTAAATAATTAATTGAAAAATGAATTTGATTATTCGATTTAATTATGATTACATTAAAAGATATATGTATATAGGTGTATATAGGTGTGTACATACATATATATAGATGAATGTGTTAAATTATATTTCTGCTTGAAGGAAAAGCTGGGTCACTTGGATACAAAATATTTTGTTTGCACATAATGATTGCCGCGTTTTATGGTCCTCGCATTATTTTCTCATTAAGTTTTGACGGGATTTTGCTTTTAATTTTGACATCAAAATAGGCGATTAAGTACTCTTAAGGGTCACATTCGTTGGCGAAGTAGGTAAGTCTTTCATTACGGTACTCGGTGTGTCCCTCAAGAGTGGAACGGAACGACCATTCGGTTACGCTGATTTGCAAGATTTTTTAAACGAGAGGAAGAAAAAGAAAAAGAGATAGATACGTCAAGATGCACAATAGAATTAACATAAGTGAAAATGCAAACGCGCGTATTCGTCCGTTATATGATAATTAAGGTTTCTGGCCTCCTAACAAAAGTTCCTTCTCCGAGACGGCAGAGACTTGAACAAAAGTAGCGTCTTTTGCGAGAATATGCTCCACGTGCGTAATTATTCGTGTCATTACCGGTAGGATAGCGGCGGCGCATTCACCGGGCGTTCCACTTTCAGCCTCCACCGAGGCGAACATTGCCTCGATGCGTGCCTGAACAGCGCTGTTTACCCTTTTCTGCTCTTCAGCGCTCGAGTCATCGGGGAGGTTAGTCGGGATGACGACCGACAATCCGGCGTACCAGCCACTCAATGTGGAGCTGCAGATCGATCTGAAATGATCGAGGAATTGTTAATGAAAAAGAGAGTGCGAGATCGATATTGATCTGGACATATATATATATATATATATATATATAATGGATTAATTAATTAAAGACTAAGATAGTTTGATAAATTCACCTGGAATCTTCGAATAGTGCGTCGATCTGCGCCTTGCTCCTGAGGGAACATTCCGATGGCGGGCCACCCAATCGAAATCCATCCTCGTAACAAGATATTCCTAAAGTCGACATGATTTATCCGGATGTTGTACAACCCGATGTACTTGCAGATTCCTTTGTCTGTCGTATTGCCCGTTGTTGTCATTCGTTCTGATAAAGAAAATCATTACAATAAAATGTTTTCAAGTTCGAAAGAATTATTATAATTGATGATATAATTAATGCTATTTCTTCATGAATTGTAAAAAAAACTTGGACAGGATGATTATTTCAATTTTTATCTATTTTCCTAGAAAATGACAATTTTGCAGAGTCAGTCAAGGTTTCCGGAATGACTTAAATACGATGTTGATGATATTAGAAGAAAAATTCTTAAAACTGATCGGAAAGTACAAGATCAGCTGATTTTTAACTTGATGAGTGACTCTGCAAAATTGCCATTTTCTACGAAAAAATTGAAATAATCATCCTGTTCAAGTTTTCGTAGTACTTGCTATTAACGTCGCGATGCGTTAAATCTATGCGAGCGTTATGCGATGCGTGAAAAATTAAAACCGAATAGAGACCGGGTTAGTCTGTTACTTTTACATACGCCGATACTTTTACATGGGAACGATAAAAGTGACGGAGATCGGACAAAAGGAAAATGCACAAAACAATGAGCTCATCGATGCGTGGCAGATAAAACGGTTGATTAAGACAGCGGTAATTTGGACCTTGATGTCGTGATATTATGCGAACGCGAGGTTGGCGTATAGGTCGATGCACTAAGCGATGAAAGTTTTCTTTCTACTCGGAAAATTAGAATTCGATGTTTACACATGTAAATGTAAATCAAGCTAATTAGATAATGTTAAGGTCATTACCCCGCGAGCTAGAAATCGCTAAAGCCACTGCAGAAATTATAATTTACGGGAATATATAGAAAAATTGCGTGCACATCTATGTTGCTTCGGATTTCACCGGCATTTCGTGAAATTGCACGCATTTCTTCATTAAGGCCGTACGCGAGCTGTTTTTTTTAACAACGTTCTTGGAGAAAACAGCTCTGTTATTCGCATACGATGTTAGTTTTCACGAATTTGCGTGATATATTTGCAGTTTTTATAATGACGTTCTTTCAATCAGGAATTATGCAATTTATACTTAAATTGTATTAATTAATTCAAAACTTTACTAAGAAAGTCATATATATCAGAAAAAAGACTTTACAGTAAAAGCATTTGTGATGCTTTTGCAGTGAAAAGTTAAAGTTAATCTTGTTTATGCGTCTGATATAAACTAGCTGTCGTGCTTTAAATTATCTATATATACTTGTAGACAGTTAGTCAGTACAGTTATGGACCAGATGTATCATGGGCAACAGATTGATGAATTCCGAAAGGTGTCAATGTCGCTTCAGATCCAACATACACGCATGCAATGTGAAATAACTGTCAATGCGCGCTGTCTTCCCCTTTTCCCCTTTCCCTCTCCATCGCGCTCCTGAGCGCGTGTTGACCTCGCGTATGCCGTTCTCGATCGTTACATGACGAAATTGATTGCCAAACAGCG
Organism: Cataglyphis hispanica; assembly: GCF_021464435.1. NCBI lineage: Eukaryota > Metazoa > Arthropoda > Insecta > Hymenoptera > Formicidae > Cataglyphis > Cataglyphis hispanica. Next base: position 1,372,223 of record NC_065954.1, on the reverse strand, counting down.
GCTATAATCAGGATTCGTTACGATCGATCGAAGCAACGGCATCGAGGGGAATATGTCGTAAAAGAGTGGAGGCCGCATGGCGATAATCATCGATAATTATCAGGGTCGACTCGGAGAGTACAGTGTGTGCACTGGTTTAATTAAAAACGGAAATTTTCTCTCCGCGCGTTCTCATCTCGTCGTAAGTAGCTCTCTTGGCGCTTAATTTTTGCTGTATATAGTTTGTATGATATGTAACGCGTTGTTTCTCATTCTCATTATGAGGCTGCACACGAGAAGACTGCCTCCTTGCTCATCGCATGAAGCCGGCCCTGAATAATCACCGACGAGCTTCTTGACGCCAGTGACCCAGTTTCGGACCACACGCTACCGTAATCACCATAGCAGCACGAATTTAGACTCGATCGACGATTATTAGTGACTTGTGATTGTGCAGCTATAAAGATGACTTTTGAAAAATTAAGGTTTACTTAATCGTCGCGTAAGAATGCGAAATTTGCAAACGGAAATGTTGAGAAAATTGCAGTTGTGGACACAAAACAATCATAAGTATGCAGTTGTGGAAATAAACAATCATAAGTATGCTTGATAGCATCTATCGATGAGACGAGTGCGTTCATCCATTCCTCTCGAGAGCAGTTCCCCGTTTTCCTAACTGTCAAGCTGTCCACGGTGTTTAAGGCAACGGTATTAAGGTCGACGAACACAGATTACGGCATCACGTGTCGATGCATCGTAGAAAAGAGCTAGTCGATCGATTTTGAGTGTCGTTCAACTTACAATTACCGAGTTCACGGCTCGTTTCCCGCCTGCATCTGCTTTAATGGCTATCGAACCGGCCGATAATCACATGCGTGAGATATACATCTCTCGGAGCGCGTCATTTAAGTATCGATTAAATCGATGGTTCCGATTTTCTTAGCGGTTTTAAAAATTGATATATTTAATTTAGAAATTTGTTAATTATTGAGAGATTTTATTTTGTACATTCATTTAAGATATACATACACATAAAATCTATTTACTTTAATAAGATATAAGTAATCAAATGCAGAGTAAAATTTCTATAATTTTTGCGAAGAGCAATTTCCATATTCTTCCATCGCACATAATATGTATCTTCATTTGTTGTCAAATTAGAATGTATGAAATATATTGACGTAATTGAGAGCCCTATTATCAAAGCTCTATTATCACGTCATAAAATAAGAGATACTCATTTTCCTCATTACAATAAACTTTATGTTTATTACGTGACAACATCGATAAGACTAAACTTGCGAAATACCTGTTTGTTTCCGATCAATCAAAGTTTTGGGTGCTCCAAAATTAAATATTGCCATCCAATTTTGACACAATCACCACCCTGACACGAGTCGATCTTAATCGTTTGATAAATTCGCGCTGTCATATCACAGTCAAGTATTCGGAGAAATCTATCACGATAATTGGCCGAACCGGCATCATTTGCGAGAGCATCACAACGAGAGCTTCACTCACGATGATCCTTTCAATTCATTCGTCCTCCTCTCCACGACCTTCGACGAGGATTTTCCTCTTCACGACTACCGACCTTGGCCGCGGCGAGTCGATCCGGATGACCGTCGACGCGAAACTGCCGGGGATGTTCCGCAGGAGAGGCTCGAGTTCTCTAGCTGGTGAGTCGACGCCTCGTGTGGAACGAACGAGAGGAGAGGGATGAAGATCGGCAGAGAAAGAGAGAGAGAGAGAGAAAAGGAGAGAAAAAGAGAAAGAAGGCACTCTTGATCATTCGGGGAACATCGGTTACTCTCTTGTTGGCTGTCCGGAAATTATGTTCTAATAATACTGCACTGATAAAGTGGATATATCCATATAATATCCGGCGCTTCTATCGGATAAGAGACGCTTTATTTCTTTGTTATTGCATTCGTCATTTATTTAAAGAGATATTGTAGTGTGAATTTTTTGCTTATTGTTTGAGACACATTCGGATTCATACGGGTCTCTTCATTTTGAAATTGAGTAATAAGTGAGGTTTTTATATGAAATCTCGTTAAAAAGATAAATTTTTTTTTATTAATTGATATTTTCTGTGCAGTTTCGTGAAAAATTCTAACATTTAAATTTTAATCGATCGATTTAATCGATTAAATTCTGATCGAGTTTTTATTTTAAAAAAGTAAAAAAATTCTTTCTTTTTAATCTACTCATTTATGAAAAAAGGTACAGACATATCATATTTCTAAATTTTCTCATACATTTTTTATTTTACTCTAATTGTAAGTCGATTAAAAATTGATGTATCATATATTACGACTGACCACTATTGCAGCTGGTTTCGAGGTGGATTATCGAAGTCAAGAAAATCGGAAGAGAGAAAGAGAGAGAGAGAGGGAGGGAGGGGGAGAAAATGAGAGAGGGGTAGAGAGATGCAATCGAATCGATGAGAGCGATCGGGTGAACCGTATGGTCGTCTCAATCCACTGATTACCACCGGCATTGGCAAGCCATTCGCTATATGCGGTAACGTCGTAACCGGTAACGGTACCGCACTTCTTCGATGGCGTTCACCGGGCGGCCCCGCATCAACGTGAGATGTACTGTTATTCCAACTATGCAGAGGTTGTGTGTAGTCTCTCTTTGTCTAATTCTTGCACGGCTGCCTCTTCGCTTCTATGTCTATCTCCTTTTCTCCCATCTCCTTCGAGGTATCTAGCTCGCGATATTTTATTTGTCAAGATGTCTTTTTTTTTATCAAAAGATTTTTTGTCCCATGGGAATAAATAAGTTGTGACAAATAAATAAATGAATATGACAATTTAATAAATTATTCTTGAGCTTCTTTGTTTAGTAAAATTTATCATTCTTTTTTCACGCAATTTGATTGATATTATTTTCAAAATTAATAAATCATGTTTATAAAACGGTATTAAATATGGTAAATAAATATTGAATAATTATACGTTTATAACAAGATTATGAGTTACAATAAATCTTCTATTTTTAATAAATCTTTGTGTACGCACGGATAAAAATTATCAGAATCTATTCATTTAGAATAGGGCTTTACTCCTCGCTAATTTCTGTGGTAATTTACTTTCATTCGCGTATTGTTAGCCGTTGCAGCCGTAGACGAGCACATTGCTATTAATTTATGGCTAATGGTGAGAAAGTCGAACTTTAGAGATACCGTCGGTGCGCTTAAGCTATGCATTATCTTCGTTTTACCCGCATTACAAAATTATACGCTGTTGCAAAAGCACTGGCGCATATTGAGCGGTTTTTTATTTTAAAAGATACATTTTTTTGCATTTAATATGTTTACTATATCAGTTAAATTATTATAACATATATTTCTTATTATTTGTTATAATATTATAGTATAAATTCCATTTATATGTTGCAAACACTCTGCATAGTAGGTCAATTGTATGAATATTAAATATAGAAATAAAACATAAAATATGGAAAAACAATTAACTGTTTACATTAGATTATAGAGAGACGAAGAGATGCGACATATCCTTCAACCAGAAAATTTGCAAAATGAACCATGTTTCCTTCAAGATCGATGGAGATGATCCGTTATAGATAGAACCAGCATAATAAATATCGGTTTTATACATCACACACGATCTTCTCGTAGGTATCGTTCAGTCAACAACAGGTGGCATATGCTTCATAGCCGCAGAATATTTTACTTTAGCGGTAAGTCAGGCTCTCATGAAGGCAATCTCGCATCTGTTGTTCATCTTTTGAAAATCATTGCGAGTATTGTACTGGAATCAAATAACTCTGTCGCGATTAGACGATAGTACAATTTTGCACCATTATTTTCATAGGAACTAGTTTATCAAATCGATGGTTAATTTTCGTTCTATATTTGTCTCTGTAAACTGCACTTTACTTCTTACCATTGCAAACTGGTATGTCGAACTGGTTAAGTATTTATTAGAAGCATTTATTTCTAAAAAAGTAGGCTACAATAATAATTTTGAGGGAAGATATTAATAGCCTAACATTTTTATTAAAAAATTAATAAATTGATTTTTCCTCACACACAGTAATGAAAATATTATTAATTATTAAATTACTCTTGTAATTGTCGAATATGTCTACTATACCATAAACTAATATTATTCATCTTTTATGTCAACGATTAAATCGTAAGCATTGTGTATAAAACTGCCGGATGTCTCGATGGTGACTCGGGCTGCATAGGGCATTTAAAACCGTTTGAAAGGATTCATTCTAAAGCGGAAGTATTGGCGGCTATCAATTTGTCACGCAGGCAGGTTTCGCAGCTGTTACTTTGCGCGTCTCCTCTTAGGCGCGGAGTTCCGCGTTTAAATGCCGCTTCTCCGTTAGCTAATTTTGAAACCACTCATAGCTCATAATCGCGTATTACTTCTTCGTAAAGCATCGAAACTACATTCAAGCATCTACATTTGAAATAGAAAGTAATTAAAGCATTAAGAGTTAAAAATATTTTTGTGCGCTATCGAAAATCAGAAATAAAGATGTACATTTTTTGAAGCCTCAAATTATAAAGCATCGTTTTAAAAGATAGGCATTTTTAACGAATATATAAATTGTAACGTTTTATATATTTCAAGATTAAAAGAGTATAAGATATAATATTTTTATTTTTTACCTCTCGTGATATTATTATTTTTTATCTCCTGACAATAAACATTAATAATCGTAACTGATTAAGCGCGCACATCACTCATTAAAGTCACCAAATATGCTGTTTCCAAGCGATGTAACCATCGACATCTACCGGTGAGTGTAACAAAGTATATATATATATATATATATATATATATATATATATATATATATATACATATATAGGTTCTTTTTTCGTGTAATACTTTTATCTCGTAAATTAGGTCCGGGATTTTTTTGGAGCAGGGCCATACTAGACATTATTTCGGCCACGATGTGGGCCGCGTATTAATTCGTTCACTGTACCAAGTATACAAGACGACCTGTAGTCCTCCTGTATGTATCTCTCATGCTCGTTAACCACGCGCATTTTCGGTTTCCTCTTACACACATTTGCTCCGAATCTCTCTCCTCCCATCGTGTCTCTCTCGCCGATGCACTCTCGCGACCTTATTCGCGCGTTGCAGTTACTCCAGATTCGTGGCCACAGCCGCCGCGGTATGCTCGATGCAATTACACAGTCTGCTTCCTTCGAAAAGGAACGTTCGATGGACCCTTTGTCATCATCCAAGCAACGAGAGATGACAAAGTGCAAATTCGCAAAGATAATTATTGACTTTAATGACAAAAAAAAAACGTATAAATTAAACATATAAAACAACAAGATTACATCTCTCTTTTTACTGATAATCAGAAAATTTGCAGAATTATCCATTATATTTTTTATTGTTAAGAATACGTTTCTTCGTGTTAACCTTTTTCCCAATATTTAAGAATGACAGAAATAAAGATATAAATAGTATTATTACGCGACTAGGTAGGTAGCTATGGTAGAAATTAATTGCATCAATGTTGTAATTGCCGTGCATAGGTGCCGAGGACATATTACGCCGGCTTGCGCGGTAAACGATCGTCCGTTATATTGGGATTAGCACCGTTACGAATTAATTTTGTACGAAATATTAGTCTCTAATAATCGGTCGGGGGGGATTGTATGAGCATGCAATGGATTATTAAAAACCAATTTTATCTTTGACCTGATTTTACTTCTTTCGTTCGTACGCTCGTATGAGCGTTTACGCGACTAACTGTAAATTATAGAACTACCTTCTAACAGTAATTCGAGCTTTTAGTTCGAGCTCGCTAGGTTATCGCAGGAGTTTAAGAATGTTAAGGTCGCATACTATTACCAACTAAACAATGATTTGTGAAAGCCATCAAGCAGTGAAATATTGAATAACTGATAATAAAACTCATAACGATATACTGATAATAAAATTCTGCAATAACTGGGACAAAATGTCGCGTTTGCTATCGTATTATGTTTTTTTTATAAAATTTTTGTAAAATTTGTTTGAAAACTTTATATTATTTTATTCCGGCCGAAATAAAGAAAAGGATATGAAGTGATATTGATCGAGTATACTGAATTATAGATTCAAATGAGAGATGATTGACACGAACGTGGAATAGTCGTAAAATATTAAGCAATTAATCGAAGGATTTACTTTTTTCAGTTAATGATATTTATTTGTGTTGCGACAAAACGCGTGTACAATATATTCACATGCGTATTTTTCTTATGACATTAATCTAAGTATACGCGTGCACACACGCGGCGGAATTAGCCCGCGGCGCACTTTCGTCGCGAAGGAAAAGCGCGGCTTACGCAACGTCATGTATTTTCGCATTTTCTCCTGGCGGAGGAGATAATGCATCCTCATTCTTTGCCATTCGCCGTGCCCCGTGTATGCATACCGTACGCAGTTATAAACATAATGAGTCTTGTTTCGCATTCTCCATGGCACATTCCTATCAGTGCTCGTCTCAGACGCGAGGATTAATAAAATTAATGTGACAGGCGTCTTATAATTGCGCGGCGCAATCGTTTTTAAATAGATTGTTGCGTTCCTGCGTATACTCATAATCACGCACACATACATTCCATATATACTACATACACAATCAATCGTCCAGTGAAATGACGATCTTTATTTCATTGCAAGAAGCAACTATGCAATTTTTCATTTTGCTGTGAAAAGCTGCAAGGTCGTGGAATAGTGCGCCGACATCCGGATGCCATTAGCATTCTTTCAAATGCGTTTCGTCCCCCTTAACTTAGCACCGTTCTTCCGGCGGTGTTCTTCTCAGCCAACAACCGGCGAAAGGGCGATAAGAAGTAAAAAGAAGAACGATGTACTATTCCTCGGACACGTTCGTGTACCGCTACGTGTGTCCTCTCTTATGCGATCGACTGGTAATGCAGCTTGTCACGCGCGTATTATTTAAACCTAGACACACAATGAAATAAAATACGCATTATCGATAATAATACAACAAGAAGAGATTAAAATAATGAGAATAAAAAAATAAATCCATTATCTTCAGTCTGTCGACTGTGCGTATTTTTGCCAATATATATAATTTTTTTTATTTGTTATACTTATTTGTTCTATTCATTGTAAGCCATTCGTTTATCAAACGATAGATGCAAAATAAATTTGGGTACATTATCGCACGTAATATGTTAGTACGTTATTATCGGATACATTGGTATTCGGTATATTAGTTTGACTTGACAATTTGGTATACGAGCGCATATAGAATCTTTATGGAAACTTTATGGAAGACGGTTGATGATAATTGTCCAAGTGTACGGAATGTTAAATCGACATAATTTTACGGTTACATTATCTGGCTATATCTACGATAATATTGATAGCATTTATACTATTTATAGCGTCTTATATATTTTAATATTACGAGCTATAATTACAAATTATAAATTGTTTCTTACAAAAAGTTTATTATTATTCTATATATATATATAAGTACAATGGCTATATTCCGGCGAGGAAACGCTAGAATACATGAAAGATGATAAATTCCCACCTCGGAAATTTATTTGGAAATATCAAACTTTTTTCCTATCAAGAATAAAAAAAAATTGTAAAATAACAAAATAACACGTTTCTAAAAAAAAAAACGTGTTATTATTTCTTGGACGTCCTTATGTTTTTTGGCCTTTTTATCTGCCATTTTTTTAGTATTTTTTTTTCTTAAAAATTCCAATAATTACTATTATAATTCTTATCAACGCAACATTTGAAAATATCTTTCACTTTTAATCTTATTATTTCTCGTTCTATCAAGACAAAATTTTTTGTCTCATGCGAATCAACTTTAAGATTGTTTCACCGACGCATTTCTTTCTCTCTCTCTCTCTTTTTTTAAATATGTTACAGTCTAATAATTCAGTAGTTTTTCTCATACACACAGAACATCCAGAGCGCTCCAGACTTTCTTGGAGAATGTTGTCTAAACATTTAAATCCAACTTTCGATTCGTTCGGAAATAATGAAATGATTAAAAAGCATTTTTATCGCGGGAGAGGAAGCGCGCTCCATTTGAACTGCCAATCAAGGTGATTTGCATTCTACCGGTTGTGTGTTGCAATTCTGAAACTAGAGTATCGCGTACAACATTTGCGGTTAACCCTGAAAATTACACGGGGGAACGGAATGTAGTCAACGACGACGACAACGATGGAAAGATTCGCGTGCATAGTACATATAATGCACCATAAGTGAAATAACGCGTCTCGTGTCCGAGCAAGCGTGATGCCCGGCATCGAAATTTGCTTTAAAATTCGTTCCTTCATTCGTACGTGGTACTCGTTGAAAAATTTCAATAAAATATTTTATATTTTATTAGATCTCTTTCTTGTTTGCTCGAAATCAATAAATTCTTAATAAAATAAATATATATTTCATGTTTGGCAAAAAATTTATATTTATAAATATGATTATAGATATAAATTTCTCTCCCTATGCATTTTTCTATTTGTAATCGTTATTTGTGTCGACCAGAACCGAGACTCCGCCTGATCTTTCTGCGCGCAATTTAATGGCATGTTTACTTAATTATAACTTTGTCTGGCTTATTTGATAAATATTTTTATATAGATATGATCTATATCACTGTACTCGTATCTATACTCGAATGCGCACTCACGTGATGTGCGGTTCATAAATATTTTACACTCACTTTCTACTTCAGCAACTATAGTAGCTACAGCAATATAATAGTCCTTGCCATAGACGACATACATTTTTATCAAGAGTCGCAAAGTTGTTTGGATGTCTAGAAAGAGCGCGGTAAAAAAAGAACTGATTGTGAGAGAATTATGTTATAACCGCGTAGCAGCCTTGACGTGGAAACAACGTGGTAACGATAGTCAGGTGACTAATAAAGTGTGCATCCTTCGCGCGCCTGTTGTGTACGCCTGGCGTGCACGATAATAATCAGTGACGTGGAATTTATATTTGCTTCCATGCGATTGTCGTGTTTGAATTTTCAAATGCCTTTCTTTTTTTACAATTAGATAATTGATCGTCAGATAATTGACTGTAATTTAATGTGGCGATATTTAATCGCTCGTTAGGCACGTAATCAGGAATATGACTTATGGCTTTTTTTTCTGATGATGTAAAAACGTTCTCTATAAAAGATTCTATAAAAGAAACGTTCTCTAAAGAAATGCTGCTTGCAGTTTTCCGATTTACATAATACTTCCGCTGTGAACGAGAATCAGCGATGACGCATTAACGATGCCTACGTGTCGTTGCAACTTTCTGTTTGAAGGCATCGATTAAATAGCCACAATGCCACCTTATAACCGACGATGCCTAAGACGGCATCGTTGACTATCATTCTGAATTTCTACATAAATATTATTTTTTTAATCGAACACTAACTCGGAACGACAAAAATATTTTTCAATTTCGCAATGCATTCGTTGAAAATCTAAAGATTATTTTCGTTTTTACTGTTTTTTTATCGCTTATGAAAAAGAGAAATGTCGCAAATATATTATTAAAGTTATTTCCAATACAATTTTAAATACAATTTTTCAATATCTCGTAAAAGTTACGAAACTTATGAAATTTAATTGTTAATTTTTTTGGTTGTACACTCTTTGTCGACATTTTTCTGCATAACGTCTATTGTTATACCGCTCGGAGAAATTTACGGCGAAAGGTGAAATCTTTTTTTATCGTTCATAATCGACGCGCTTGGTGACGTACCGATCGAAGAAGAAACGCTCTTCTGAGCAGCATTTGAATATTAGTTACATAATAACGGACAATTGTTTTTACATACTTTCTGACTAAATTATTCATTGAATAACACGTATATGAATTATTTAAAATATTCGCAGCGCGTCATTTATATTTTTAAATGATATTTTAAATTAAAGAAACTAAATCTGCGACGTTGACAAAATTTGGATATTTGGAGTTTCAAGGATTCATAAACAGCATTAGAATGATATAATTTACGTAACCACAGGACAAGGTGATTAAAACGAAAGTGTTAATTGTAGCGTAGCGTCTGAATAATTAAGATCTTTTGACATGTACACGAAAATTTCGACGCATTAAGTATTTTTAATCGGTGAGCGCATTTGCATCAGTATTATAGGCAGAATTAATTTTTTATAATACGACATAATCATCTCCTATCTTTAAAAACATGTTTTTGCAAAGTAACTTGCTTCAACTTTTGAAAGGTCGAGTATAATTCTTTCATCGACAATATTAAAAACAAGTTGACAAACACACGGTAATAAGCATACATATAATATAAATATATTCATATCATATAAATATATTCAGACGTGTGATGACTTTTAAAAGTCTTTCAAGCGCTGTGAAAAATTCACATCTCAAAGCCGGTATCGACGAGATTCTTTTTGCGTTTAAATCTTTATCTACGACATTAGTACTAATACGTTACAATAAAAGCGTGTCGGCCGCAAAATGTCATAACCAAGGACATTTTTCTCGGTAGATGTAACTCGCGTATCTTTCTCGCGGATATAATTATCGGAATTTTTTCTTTAATCAGACTTTGATCTGTTTTTTATGTCACATCTTACTTGACTTATACTTTTTGTCTCAAATTATATGAAATATTATATGCATATTCAATTATAATATAGATTTCAATTATAATATATTTAGTTAAAATATTATATACTATTTGTAAAAAAGTAAAATGTTTTAGTTAATTATATATGACAAAATAAAAATTAAAATGCGATTGAAATTTTTTTGATATTTAAAATATGAATGTATCACAAAATGTCCAAGGAAATAACCTAATACCGGCAACATTAAAATATTTTTTCGTAAATCTTTCGATTTATTTTTGCAAAGAAAATATATAGTATTCTACTGCATGCTTCGCACTCTCATTTAATGAGCTTCAGATAGCAGAACTGTCTCATTCGTAAGGCGACACTAATTATAGTCTCTAATTAGTAAGCTCGTGTGATAGAAAGGTTGTTGCGTTTCTCGAGATATTATGTCATCATGTGATCTAAGATGCTTCATCAATTTTTTTTTTTACATTAATCTGATTTAATAAAATTTTTCAAATACATTTGAAATATAATCAGAAATTGAAAATAATCAAAATAAAAAAAGCTTTTATAGCATTTTTTATTTTCAAAATTCGGTATTGTTAATTAAGAAGCATAATTTAAAGTATGTCTGTTGCTATAACACTGTTAGATAAACTTTGCTATGGAATATTAGAATTTCAACTTTTTGCGTTGAAATTTTTTTTACACGATGACAGAACAGAAAATCGTTGTAACACTAGTGTCACGCTTGGAAAAGTAAGTTGCAAAGAGATGTTTGTTAATCCAGACAAAATCGCTCTTGCGTCAACGCGATCGACCGGAAAAAGTGAGATTCATTGTTGAACAATCATCCAACAGCAGCACCATCAGTAAATAAAAGAAGAGAATTCTCAAGAAGAGAGAATTTTTATGATTAAATAATTATTATTAATTATTATTTTTGTAATCATTAAGAGTTATTTAGGCACTCAAATGCATCATGTTCGTCTATTTTTAGCATTTTAACAATAGAAGATTAGTAGAATAATCAACTGAATTTACGACAATAAATTATCTAATAAAGAGAGGCATTTAACAAGGTGAACACATATGTCAATTTCACATCAAGGTTAAAAGCGCTATTTTAATGATGTTTTTTTCGTCTTCTGAAATATATTTAGAATTCGCTTTGAATCACTTAGAAATTTCTCGACAGCTTGACACTGCAGGTCAATCTCAGGTAATGATTCTAACGGGGTCTCGGCCTAGGCAGCGGTTGTATCTGCTGCTGTTGTTGATGATGATGAGGATATCCTCCCCTCGAATTTGAAGCCTGCGTTCGCTCCGAGCCTTCATTTAGACTTAATCCGGCAACCAGCTGAGCGATCTCACGATCCTTTTTCTCTTCTTTTGGCACCGCATTGCCGTTCTGAGCGCTAAAACCCAAAGAGGCTAGGCTACCATGACTCCTGCTCCGATGTTCGGCACGGATGCTGTAAGAAAAGGCTCTTTCGTTCAGATGACCCTTCCGCCGATATATGCCGGTACCAAAGCGAGACTCGTTCTCCGGACTATCTGCCTGCCGGGCGATTTCCGGCGCGGTAAGATCGGCGTGAGAAGCAGCTAATCTTTTGGATGTGCTTAAGGTCGAGTTATCTGTCTCCGGATGTCTTCTGCTTCTGTTTCCAGCGGTGCCATACGTGCCTGCCGGATAAATGGCTGTCGTTGGTGCTGCGGACGGTGGCACTACCGGTAAAGGAGCATAGATCGGTACTATGGGTGTCGCAGCCGGAATCGGTCTCAAACGCGAATGATGATGACTCTTGCGCGGCAAGGTGGCTGCTGGTACTAAAAGCACCGGCGTCGGTCTAGCTAGAGTACCGGCGACGGATCGACTACTGGGTGGTAGCGGATGAGGATGGTAGTGTTGCTGCCTGATTGGATGACCCAAAGTATGATGTCCATGCCCATTGGCATATACGCCTTGATGAAACTGATGATGGAGAAATTGCTGCTGCTGTTGATGCTGCTGTAATGCATCTTCGTGTAATGAACGGGTCTTCATTTTCTTCAATTTTTTATTAGTTTTTCGTCGCGCGGAAGAAGAGGAAGATTCCTCTAGCAATAAGGGTTGCGGGGGAGGAGGCGGCGGTGGTGGCGGCGGCGGGGGGGCAATCAATTGACGAGGCCTGGATCCCTTGGTGCTTCGCAGGGTGCCTTGTTCCTGATAAAGAGCGTCAACTTCATCGCGACCCTTCGCCCAGACCTTGTGATTCTCGTCGCCGTTATACAGGCTCAAGTCGTCAGTCGACGTCGTATCCAAACGAGTCGCTTGAGGACTGTCTAAAGTGGTGCTTGAGCCACCTAGAGTATGATATAGACTGTTGTTTGATTGTTGATGACTCGTGGTAATTCCATTGGTTGTCGCCGATGACGGCTCCAGGCCTTTTGCGTAACTACTGTCGGCGTAAGCGTGGAAGCAACACCTTACCAGGGCGTTGGCTGCCATGTCTCGCTTGCAAATAAACGCGTGACATTCGAGGACTTTAATGCCGGTCGTTCTTCGTAACACGGCGGCAAACAAGGGCGGATGATTGGCACTGGGTGTTCGCGCAAACGGTGAGTCCAACGGCAAGAAGCGCGTACTGGATGAATCGCTGTTTCCACCTTTGACGTGTCTGACCGCGGCGCAGTAATGAAGCGCATCGATAGGAAAGAACCGCGTGACCTTCTTACGATGTTCGTCGACATTCTCCAATAGTAAACCGTTGCTCCAAACGCTTAGCCAGGAATCGATTCCGCGTGCGCCCAGTGCACCCTGCTCCGGATAGAGCTCTCTTAAAGGTTCCTGGACACCCAGAAGTCCCTCTTTGCTTGCGTGAGGTACCGAGCTACCTAGATAGAGTACTCTGCATCGACAATATGGTGTCGCCGTATCCTGATTAGCTCCCCTCATCTTTAATTTGGTTCGTAATTAACTTAAAGATTAATTCCGCGATAAAAAAAATCACGATTAGAATTTATTGTATTAATAATTCGTCTTAGAAATTGCTTACATATATACGTTACTTACATATATACGTTAAAAATTTGTTTGATTCTGACTTGAAAAAAACTTCGGCAGAAAGTTTGTTTAACAAATTATTTTATGTAACTCAGACACGCGTTGTTATAGAAGCGATATTTGATATGGAGCAGAATTGCTTTGAAAGGAGAAACCTTTCGGAGATTTCAATGCGAGGTACGTTGGTCCCACGATAAGCATCGATCTTCTCAATGATGGCAACGACATCCGAAGATATGGATCTTCCTGAACGTTAATTACCAACCGGCGAATTCCTTCTCACGCGCGTTTGCCGAGTCGCGGACGTGACTCAGAAACTTATTAAGTGTGTATGCAAGGCATGCGACACATTCTCGGCAGCGAATAACACGAGACTCCGCTCGGTAACACTCCTCGCAGCTGATTACGTAGTAATCCGCTGCTTTCCAAAGGCAGACAGAGGCCGCATATACGATGTGTTCGCAGCACGATGTTGCAAAATATGCTGCGCGCAGCAACGGCGAGAGGAACTCGGCGGCACGGATATTTCGCAGCAGCTGTAGCCGATCGCTCAAGATCGCGTCAGGCCATTATGGCCGCCTTCTTGCGAGTCCCTCTACCTGTATCGGACTCCCTTTGCTCTCTTTCTCTCTTTTTCTTTTCTGTTCTCTCGTCTGTGTCTGACTTTATCTTTCAGTCTCTTCTTTGCTTTTTTTCCCTTTGTCCTTCTACCTTCTACACGCCCCCCTCCCCTCCTTTCTCGTTCTCCGTCTCTGTCGTTTCTTTTCAATTCACTCTAGGCTTTTCTATCCCTCCCTACCGAAGCCGGGGCCTCACTGGTATGCGGCGCAGTGGCGTCGCACACCAAGTCCCTCACCAACGCACCTGCACGTGTACCTTCTGTCATACACGCACACTTGGTATATGTATACACTCGCGCGGCCAGGTCGACTCGAACACTTTGAAACGGAGAAAATAACCGAATGATGCCCGGCGGCGAGAATTTTAACAACTATCTTCGCAGGTCATGTGTTGGTGTTTGTGGAATTCAGAGGTGCGGCCGTAGGCGTCAGCCGCGCAAACCACTGTACCAGGACCGGAGTGAGTCTCATCGGGGTTCCTCGCGTGGAATCGGCGAAAATGGCGGAGACTGCTCTCGTTCAACTATCGACTCGACGCTTTTGAGTGACCAATGTCTTACGTGCGAAAACGGCTAATAGCTCAAAAAGAACGATGCAAACGTGGCTTCAAGATCGACTTTGTCATTGTCTTTGGGGGTTGTATGTTCACCGTTTTACGCTCGCGCACGCGCGCGCGCGTACACGAACACCCTTACACGCACACACGCACGGGTGATTTCAAGCGAAACAGCGAAGCACTACCCGCCAGTGCGTTCGTCTTTGGACTGAGAACTGGTGGAAGGCGTGAGACTTCGAGACTGAGCCCCACTCCATTTTACTCCAAGACCCCACTCTCTTCCATCGGGTTTTTCATCGTTGAGTCTTTCTCTAGGCTCTGATGGTGTCACCGTATTTACCTTCTCGACGGTGAGCACCTTGTCATTCACGGGGGGAGCGGAAATTGTGTCGAGGAAAATGAACATTTGATTCGATTTTACATAGGTACATTAATGACATTTCCCTTTTCTTGCGAATGACGTAATGTATTATTTTGAATCGTTATGTTGATTCGAGAAAATATTTTGGCTCGCAGAAATTTCATATGTATCTAAAATATAGCAAGAGAGCTGAATTTTCAACGCTGTTAATGTTATAACATCCCTCAGAAGAAATATAACGTTATAATTGCAAATATTGTAATTATAATATTGAAATTATAATGTTGTAGAAATGAAATTATGATTTAAATTTTAATTATTAGAATGTGTCTAATAACGCAAAGGTAAAACGATATACTTTTATGCATGCATGTCTTCATATTTATCGCTTATCAAAGGTGTCTGCGGAGTCGAACACTCGTGGCGTGCGGTTTGTAAGCTGCATATACGTTGCCCTTTATAGGTCAGAGATTGCGTAGGTACCGTGAAGGAGAAGCTCTGGTGCATGTTTTTCGCACACGAGTCGCCAGAGCACGGGAAGCGGATGATTCTCTTTTGATGAGAGGGATTTGAGGTCTCCAGGTCGCTCTTCATATCGACGAAGCAGAACATGGCCACGAAGGCGAAATCACGAATTTATTGCGCAACAATTTGAATTTAAACCAAATGACGAATAACAAGTAGAAGAACGGATCATCCTTATCTATCATCTATATTTAGATATTCGGCTTTATTATAATTAATTCTGTAAATAATTCTATGTAAATAATATCTTTTTTAATGAGTCGACAAATGTAGAATTTTCTACGTTCTTAACTACAGAATATTTTTAATATATCTACATGCAAATAGCAATAATTCTATTTCCGCAAAATTATATTAAAATTAGATGTAATTTTTTTTTCTTTTCTTAATTAATTATTACGTAACTATATATTTCCTTTAATCAAAGAACGAGATGTTTCGATACTTTTATGTAACATGTCATTTTTTTTCCGACTGCGCTTTTTGCCAATATAAACTGTTATATAGCAGGAACGATATAATATTTCTCGCATAATTATTCGTTTTCATCGTATAAAAATGAAACGACGACGAGGATATTAACAAGTTTTGCATGTAATTAACCGTGGATCGACAGAAAGACGAGAAAATGCAGTAGTGGGTTTGTGTCGCGAGCGTGAAATCGCGGAGACGCGGAATCAGGGTCGCGTGACCGGAACCCTGACCGTGGCCCAATGTCTACATTTTTCAGTGGGAATTCTTCTGGAATCTTTTCGCATAACTGACATATTTAGAAGCAGAGCGAATATGACGGAGTCATTTCCGTTCGACATAAAACGTACGAATTAACTTGAATACTGTTGCATATAACTGTATTACGATTTTATGGCGACATAAAGATGCAAACTTGAAATTCGAGAGATCAAAGATTTCTTGCTTTGCATTCTTTAAAATTTACTTTTGAGAGATTAAAAGAGATTCTAGAAAATTTAAATACTGAAACTAAAAACTTGAAAATATAAATTGTAAACGTTTATGAAGACTGTTCATTTTATCTTATTTCATGATCTTTTTTGGATACAAATATTTTTTGGAATTAGATATAACTATTTTTATTTTCTTTATTGTATCAGAAAAATGATACACTTTTTACTAAAAAAAAAAGTTAGAAACAAAGATCCTTACATATCTGCGGTATTTCTTTGAAAATGTCCGAAAAAAAGGAATGATCCGAAATAACTAATCAGTACGCACGTTGATTTTATTCGGAATCATTCAAATATATATTTCAGGATTCAGGAATGTCGACCTTCGACATTTTTTTTCGATATGCCTCGAAGGACGACTGGTGCGTATAATTTAAAATCCGCGATGCATAAATCACAACTCTGAAATTATGATAAATATCTTAGCGAATCTATAATTTTGATAAAAAAAATATAAATCATAAGTTCTTCATAATCTCTCAAAACATTTATGATAGAAATCTGTATACAAAAAAAGCATTTGTCTGAAACTGCTGAACGAAAATCGATTGTGCAGTGGGTTAGTGGGTCATCGTCACGTTAATTACAAAGACTCCAAACGCTGTGTACAGTGCAATCACCTCTCTGTCCAGAAATCCTCTCCAATCTCTCCTCTTTTCAAGTGCGTTACTCATCCCCTTTCTGCGCGATATCTTGAATATATGTTCGACGACGTTTGGTGACTGACTTGCTGATTAATAATTGCTATTTTTTCTGTGTAATGTTTAAACCGTTATGTACACTATGACAAACACAACACAACACAAGTCTCTTGTTTAAAAATTAAAAATGTATAACTTCAATATCTTACCATTTTTTTAATAAAAGATCTCTGTATTGGAAATATTGGAAATAACTCTTTAAATAAAATTTATAAGACAATATTGTATAAAAGGCAAAAGAATATTTAAAGTAGCAGCTATAAATTAATTTTGATTCTTATGGAAAAAATAACTTGATTTCTGCGCAAATAAAAAAGAAATTAAAAAATTCTTTTAAGTTTCTTAAAACTTAATCTTATAAAATTATGATTAATCTGTGATAAAATTGCGATTTATAATATTGACTTATTTGAAATATTTGTAGCAAACACGTGTTCTTTATTATCTGTCAGTCTTTGTAGAAGTGCCGCTTGTTTTAAAATGTAAGTAGTGTTTGCAAAGGCTCCTAAAGTTTCCAAGCAGGGACCATTTCGATAATATGTGTGCATCTCAAGTTTATTCTTAGGTCGGATAATCCTTAGATAGCAAACTGTCGGGCACATCTTGGCAAAGTGCTTTGAACCCGATATGGCGTGGCCGGACCGAGAAAACATGCCGTTATGCCGAAGACTGTAATGGCTTTCTAACAGACAGCCAGACGGACAATTCGAAAGTTTTATGCAAATAGAGACGATAGTCTTCTCGCGCGCGCTTGTAAAAATCTATAAAATGTGCAACCGGTATTTGTCGACATAAATATCCGCACAAATATGTCGCCGCTGCTGTCTCGTTGAGGCGAGGTACTTTCTTTCACATGCCTAATTGTTTTCCGCATGCCTGAAACTTGCACGATGCGTAAATGACGACGCCGGTGCGATTAAGTCGCGAGAAAGTTTAGTGAAACATCGAGAAAAAGACGATTAAGCGTGACAAATTGCGAGTCGCTTGAAAGCCAATATTAATTAGTAATCATAATCGGAAACTTTGCAAATTTATGCAAAGTTTCTATTTACAGTTTATCGTGTATACATTGTAAATTTACTTGTCAGATTTTGAGAGTCGCATAAAGAATATTTTTTATGGAAGGTTATTATAAAAAGAGAAACGCTACAATATTAGACTGTATTTTGTCATTTCGCTTAGACTTCAATTTGTATGAACAGTTATGTATTAAGTACTTTTACATTTATCACATGGTCGATTGCATTTCATGCTGTTCATTTGCCGATAACGCTGAGCATTGAAGTCACCGGATTGAAAATAACGGAAGATATAAACACCGGAGATGTGCGAGTGAGCGCCACTGCTACAATCATGATGATTCACTTTTACTGACTAAAATGATGATTGAATCTCTTGAAACATTGCAAATATTTCCGCCTTACAAATTTAACAACAATTTGACAATAGCATTTCTGCACATATTATGATATATTATATAATAATCATGAGTTATTAAGATTTTTGTTAGATATAATTAAAAGTAGTCTAAATAGTTGAATAAAAATAATACAATTATAAAAAATATAATAATATGTTAGGAGTGTGTGTATGTGTGTTCAAAGACATTCACAAATTTCAATTAAGTAACAATGGAACTCGATCGAATGCCAATATAATGCTTGCCAAGACAATCATGTAGAAAAAGCTTAAAAATTCCTTCTCGTACTCTTATCGAGAGCAACGGCACTTCCGTCACGTAACATCCGCCTTTCCATCACGTACTTTTGTCTTTAGATAGTCACGAGGTCACGGTTTATCGTGCTTATTGATGGTGAGTCGGAACACGAAGCTATGTCAAGTCATATTATTTGCGCCAAAAGTAAATCTCTATTCAAAATAAATAATTATGTTTAACTGTTATCTATACATCTATATATTTTTCCCTTTTTACTCATTAAATTTATGTGTAGAAAGTTTTCAAGGAAAAACTTCTATAAGAAATCAATATCAAATAATGAACTCATGATAAGTTGCGAATCGAGTGAAAAAACTCGAGATATTTTGCAACTTTCTCGCAGTGCAAATACAAAGGGTAATGTAAGATCAAATGATACATGAGTTTAGAGCGCAGAGTATAGAATGCCTGGCATTTAACTAGCAACTATCGCGTGCGCGCGAGTATAAAGGCCCTGAGGCCCGTGAGACCCCTATAACAGGTCACTGCCATCGAGAGAAGCCAGCAGACAAGTTCGAAGCACTGAATCCCTTTACGGGAGAAGGCCAGCCTGTTTATTCGTCCTGCATTTACACGCGCATTAGTGGCATGCACATGTTGCGCAAATCGAATAACCGTGGATAAACGTCGATCTTGCGTCACAATTCATTCAAATGTGTTGGATAGATTCTATTTGTATATTCGTTTTATACATGAGCCCTTTTCCCCCTTTCTTCTCTCTGACGGAAAAGTGTCTCTCCTTACTTTTGTATTCAAAAGATGCGACACGGACGTGTTTTTGTGAGAATCCACTTTTAGACGCACAGTAACGCAACGGTAATCGAATTTCTGAATTACATTATATAAGCAGCGTGCGAATTACGTTACAGGAGAACGACACGAACATTTTGCTCTCAGTACCGTTGCCAGTAACGGTCACCCGGTATATGCCCTGCTCGAGGATGAAGCAATGTTCCGCACGATTGCAGGTCTCATCAGCGGAAGGAACGAGACAGTGACGATTCTCCGTCTTTTATTGTTAATCTCTTCGCTTTACCTTTGCGAAACTGCAATCGAGAATGATTACAGTTTACGAAACTTCTCGAGAGCATTATTGTAGAGAGAATTTGCGTGTTTGTCGCAAAGGTACGTGGGGATTGAATTGTGACGGATGACAGAAAATGCGAATGAAATATAGCGGTACGAATAAATTGAGAATATTAAGATATGTTCAGCATTACGTCTCGCGCGAAAAGACTTTCTCGAAATTATACTTGTGCGCTTGTTGCGCTTTCCTCTGTAAACCGCGATATGTATCAATTTTTTTTTGAACGAAATCGTACCGCATTTAAGAACAATTTCTCCTCTTAACGCTGAAAGTTGATCAACGCGGGCAATCTCTGGCTGTTACTTCTCTGTTGACATATTTTTTATACATACACATACATTTATGTATTGACTTTATACTCTCTAGGAACATTTATAGAAATTGCTTTGGAATAAAAATTAATGCATTGCAATTATGTATCAGTTAATGAATGCTTGATAATCTGAATGAGTGATAACCATAACACACTATAACATTTCACATAATTAATGTAATTTATGAAATCGCAAAAACAGTAATAATATCTACAGGCTTCGTCATTATATTTCCTATATAGATTTGTAATATAATAATTAATTTAATTTTTTAACAAAACAAAATTACATAAAAAAATAGACGATGGCACATCACATAATTTATAATTTACATTTTTTATCCGTCGATAAAAAAAAACTATCTATTTATTTGTGTTATTTGCAAAAGATTTTCAGATATTGAAACTATATCTGCTGATTATTTCCTGCTTTATATCAACGATATAATATGCAAATAATTTTTTGTCGCTAACGGTTCGCGATAAGTATCTCTACAATTGAGTAGATATGCGTATTATGTTTCATCAATTTTTGATGTGTATAAACTGCTTTAATTTATATCCGTGATAAATACTAACGTAGAATGAACTATTTTATGGCGCTAGAATATTACAAAGTGTGCAATTTACACATGTCATTTATTCATTTTTACATTATATATCATTTAATAAAATGCAATTAAAAAACCTCAAATTAAAAAAAAATATTTTTGAAATATGAAAATTTGGCGTATGTATATCATAATAATAATAATAAATAATATAATTTAAACTATTTTTACAACATATTATTTTGCGTATATAAATGTCAGTACGTAAAAACATTTCGGCTGCGAATTATTATACTAACTATATTCGGTCTTGCTGACGTAAACAACAGCGCGCTAATGTTTACTAATGTTACAGCTTTGTTATCATTCACATGGCGACACTTAAGCAATAAAAAGTTTTTGTGCGAAATGCTTTTAAAATTGTTAAATTTCTCTTCTAAACGTAACTTGCGACTAGTATCTTTACATAATTTGCTATTATTTTAATTATTACAATTAATTTACTTTTGATAAACAATAAGAAACTGTATCGCAATAATAATAAAGTGCGTATCTCGTGTAATTGTTCTGCGATTGCAAGTGCATAGTGTCTCGTGATCGTTACGTATAAATGACTAATTATTACGGCTAATTATAATTAATCCTGTTTTTGCACTGAGTGCGAGTGTCACGAAACAGCAAAGAATAAGCAACAGGAGAAAAGGAGACGGTTGGCCGACGGATGAAACAAACAATATGCGGAAAATAATTTATAAATTATTTATCATTTATATCACGTTTAAAATAAACATATCGCTTTTTTTTATTTCCTCGGCAGAAGAAAAGCAACAATATTTACGAGTATTGATTTAATGTCTTTTTTAAGAGTAGAATATTGTATAATTATTTAAAAAATTTTTCTATTTAAATATAATTATTATTAATAATTTTTTAAATAATATAAATTTAAATACAGTCTGAGGATAGCTTTTTTCTGGAAGTTGAAGAAATCATTCTTTACATCATGCTTGTGTCAGAATTTCAACAGGTCTTACGTGTAAATGTCATAAGTGCAGAATTTTCCGAATTTATTTTATAATTGAATATCTTCTTTCGTCGTAATTTACGTAACTGCTGATATTAGTGCGGAAATATACAATTGCGGAATAAATTAAACGGAGCCATACACATATTTCTTCTAGAGTAAGAAGTTTTATATATACAGCTTAAAAATTAAAATGTGTTATCTTAATATAGCAGATAAAAATTTATATATTTAAAAAAAAAGAGAGAAAAAGATGTAATCTATTTCTCAAAAATTGCATAAAAAATAAATTTTTTATAATTATTAATGCTCATTAAATTATTAATAAGATATATTTTATAACAAAGAGATATTTACTGACAATTTTCTATCAGAAAAAGAGAAATTTTTATGTAACAACCAATTTTCTTGATAAATATATTTAATGTACATTTTGATTATGTAAATAAAATATATCTCGTAAAAATATATCTCTAAACACATAAAATATTTCCTTTAAGTTTGTTTTCAAATTTATCTAAACGTAGATTTATTTATCACATCTATGTGCTTACGTGTGTGTGGTGTTCGATAACTTTGGTCAATTAGAGGAGGAAATAAATAATACAAGAACTTGTTATCATAATTATTATTGGTACTGTTATTATCAATATTATTATGTTGTTACTATTATTATTATATTGTTAGTGTGGCATCTGACGCGTAACAGAATAGCATGTACATATGTTGGAATTGTGTTGCATTTCACTACTAATCAGAATTATCTTGTTAACGAGATCCTCTGTTCGTCCCCGCTAACAATGATATACAAAATCATAATTAAATTCATTAAAAATGCGATACATATACAAGCTTCTTTTACTTTTGTCACATACATATACACTCTTTAATTTGCATTGACTGTTCAGTGACATGATCAAATCATTATAAATGCACATCTGCAATTAATTTTAAAATTTGAAAAATTGTTATATTAAGCTTGATAAATAAATATTACTTAATAAATATTACTTACAAGTAATATTTAGTTTATCAATAATGGATTACGTATTAAATTATTCGTTTTTGCAACCTTTAATTATGTGAGCAATCGACAAATGATATTAATATTAATTATAAATTACTTTCTTGTTATTTGGCCTTCAAAAATTGAAAAATATAAATTATTCATATCTTGAAATCTTTCCATTTTCTTTTCTCCTTCCTCATTTTATGAAGCAGGATAAAGATCATTATAAGCACACTGAACGATCAAGGCGCAATACATGAACATAATATAATATAACGCGACATGTCGATTAATTAAATAATTCATCATTTAACAAAAATGAATGCATCAGTAGGGATGGAGCGCGGCGAGACCGAGTCTCGGCGGCTCGGCATAGCTATGACGGTATCTACCAGGTGTCGGAATCATTTCCAACGCTGGTCTGGCACTTTCACGGTCAAGTCCGGGATATCTTTCATGCTCCGACAGTTCCTGATAAGTCGCGCTCCTTGTTCGCAGCTTGTCACGCAATTCTCGCGAGTGCTGCATATGTTCTCGAAACTCACGCATCTGCTTAATGGACGAGATATGACACGTTGCAATTTTAAGATTATATGTACACAGTTAGTGTATGCGCTAAACATACAATTTTTTTAAATCACAAACGCACGATTCTTACCTCTCTCTGATCGACGGGATTTCTTTGATCTCTGAAATCCCTGCCAATCGCCGGATTTTCATAGAAGCTTCTCGGTCGTGGCCTCGAAATTTCCTGTTCAGATGGACGTTCATTTGCATAATGATGAGTCCTGGGTCGCGGCCTGCCTTTATAAGACACACCATTTTCATGATCCAGCGCGTCCGGCTGATTTCGTCTCATTACATGATCATGTGAAGACATGGAATGCATGCTCGTCGGATATTGACGACCGGATCGATCTTCGTGGACTTGTCTGGCCGATTCCACCCTGTGTCAAACACATCAAATCGTTATAATATAATCATTTAATAAAGAATTAATTTATTTATTGTTAGAAACTGATTCAAATTAAGGATTATATTTCTAAATATTCTTTTTATTTTATATATAAATGAGAGTTTAAGGAAAATTTTCTAGGAAAAATTTTACGAAATGTGGACATACAGGATGTCGATGCTAACTGCAATTTCTACAAAACAAACGTATCGAGATCTGCGGCTTCATAAATCTTTCTTGCGGGAATGCATTTGATCGGTGAAAATCTACATGAAACCTGTTCGAATATGGAAAGCTGAGCAGAACTGTATATGTACAAAACGAAAAGCTTGACAACATGTCGATCGCGTTTAGATCCCCAATCTGATATTCTTGAAAACATTACGACTTTTACTCCTTATCGATCCGTGCGATTAATTAATGTTGCTCAATGTATTTCACAGAAACATGCTATATACTAGATATTATTCTATGGAATAAATCTGTTTTCCGGTAAGATAAATCTTTTTCTCTGTTATCTATAATTCTTCTTACACAATTTTATAACAGGAAACTGTTAGCAAAAATAACATGTTTTCTCCATCTCTCTCTACGATCTCTCTCACACCTGTGTACAGGATGATGCTCGATGTCTCTGTTTGGAGAAAACGGGTCTGGCTATGGCCTCCCTCTCCATAGCCCTAAACATTTCCTTGGCATCTTGGAACCTTTCTCTGGGACTGGTCACCTCGCCGGGATTGATTCTCGGTTGATATTGAGGACTCGGCGATCGCTGTCTAAACTCTGCCGCTCGTCGATTCCTGTTGCAGTTGGGTGAAATTCCTCTGTTTGCTTGATTGGATAGCCTTTCGGGGCTTCGCGGCAGTCGCGGCAATGTCAGACTCGATGCAGTTGTTTCCACTTCCGGCAAATAATCATTCTCCTCGTTTAACGCACCCCAATCGTCATCTAAAAATAATTAACATGTAAATTAGGATTACTAATCTTAATCTCACTCTATACATTATATAATGAATGTTCCTCTTATTTTTGACATCAATGTCTTGTTTAGCTCACTAAAATAAAAAATCGATTATTTGAAATCGTAAAAATAATTTTGATTTTGTCATATCTAATATATATTTATAAAAGATAAAATAATATTTTACAAAAAACAATAGAAATAGAGCAATAAACGAGATATGATTGTGTGCGTATTTCATTAAGTGCTACGGTTTTGCTCCTGCAATTGATCTATGGAAAACCGATCGGCAGTAATTCTCGCGGAATCTGGCATTTTGATGAGGTCAAAAAGATTTAAAGAGCAGTAGCGAACTAAGAGGGCACGGAGGAGGCGGAGGAAGATGGAGCAGATGAGGCGATTCGAAAAGACATGAGGAGGTTGAGAAGTGCCTCGGGCTGTGGGCCGAGAATGCGGAACCTTATTCCGCAACGTACAACGGCCTCCCATGAGGTCGACTCATGCACGAATTTATGTGTATCCGCGCCGCTGCTCGCCGTCATCAAGACAGCGTCTCATCATCATCATCATCATCATCATCAACAACATGACTATCATTATCCGTTGCCGTAAACAACGACGACACGGAGCGGCGCTCTCGGTCTCCGCCTTTTCTCGGCCGCGTCGTGGAAACTCGCATTCGGAGAAGAACTCTTTTACGCAACGATCCGCTGTAGAGAGGTGAAATGCCGTTACTGTATTAAGTAAGAATTGAAGGGGTGAAGTCAATTACATGGGATCGTATCCCCGCCATCACAGGATTGTTCGCACTTTCTGCATTTCGATTGTGTGTCGAGACAATGTACGATTATAACAATTGTTATGCATGTTATTTATTATCGTATAATCTATAAAATTGTATATTAATTTATAAAATTGCATTGGTAGCTAATGACATACGATCCTTATCTATTAATTCCATCATTTATATCGATAACGATTTCAGACAGCGTAACGACATACATTCCATGGAAATATTAAATCTCCATATACGCAATATATATATATATATATATATATATATATATATATATATATATATATATATATATATTAAAGGCATCGATGACCGCGTAATTAATTAACGCTGATGTAAAACGATAAATCGATAAAGCTAATCTTCGTCTAGAATCTAAGTAGCGTTAGAATAATTTTCCGCAAAATGGAGCCACGTCACATAAGGTGATGCAGAGGCGAATCGTCAGTATAAGATATGCTCAAAGGTAGTTAAGTGTGTCATGTCGCTTTACACCGTAAGGATTTCTGGTAAGATCGAATGAAGCGTCGTTCACACGCTGAGACGGCAGTGAAGAGATTACGATCAGGTGTTGATCATCCGACATCTGTTGCGTCTTCTTTAATCGGGCGAAACCTAAATGTGAAGGAGATTTTACACGTATCGCAATTCTCTCTCGATATTCCACGGTATTTCATTTCGGAATAAATCAATTTGGAATAAATTAATCATCGATTAATTTATAAAATATTACACGACTAAAACGATTTTAATTATAATGATAGTCAAACATTATCATTATAATAATCATAAGTACGATGATTAAAATTTATGAAACTTTATGCGACCTGGTTAAAAAAGAGCACGTAAGATCTCTCTTTCCTCTCTCTTCACTATTCATGTTTTTCGTGCTGCGACTGATTTTTCTTAACACATCTTGGACCATTCGCTTTGCTTAAATAGCAAAGTCCCGTGAAACTTTGCAATCTTGCTCATATTTATGACATAAAAAAAGTATCAAATATTTGAATTGTTACTCTATATTAAAACTTTACCTTAACATATTATTTGTTATTATTGTGATTTCTAACGCAAGAATCATCTTTAACGTCGCTAAAGGTAGATCTACAAATACCCAAAATTTTTAATTTCCCAATTAATCGAAACCATAGTTCGTAAGATGCCTAATTTCTGTGTAAAATCTGGACGCTAATCGGCGATTGGATGGTTTTCGCGACCTTACGTCGTTCTGGAGGCAGCTGAGATACATGCATCCGTGGTACCTGCCGCTGACACGACGACGTCCTAACGGTATTCTTCTTCCACTGTAACAGGTGCTCAATACAATCTCCCTCTCTTTCTCTCTTCCTTTTGCGTATGAGTTTAATGTCATGCCACGTGTATCTACCGGTACACACGATGCGATTGGGAATATCTTTTTTTTCTTCTCTTCTTTACCTCGAAATTTATTCGGCGATGTTATATGGGTCAGTCGTCCGTTAAAAAACACGTTTCTCACGCGAGGAAGGTACGCCCGAGAAAGACGAGCTCCTTCGCTTTGGATTTCTGATATACGTGCATCGCGTGCATATACTTAATATGCATTCTATCGGTCCGCTTTGTATGAAAGATAAAGTAAGTAGGATGAGTTCATTCGCGAGGCTGCCAATAAAGCATCTATGAGAAAGAGAATCGCCGTTATATACATATAGCCTTCTCTCTATTACTTTGCGCGTCCCCGTTTCTAAAAAGTATATTCTAAACGAAATAAGTTTCTCTTAATTGGATCGTGAGTTTTTAGAAGCCTCCTTCATCAGATACGGTTTGTTATCTGCGGTCGTTCTTTCATTTGGAGTTTTAACCGCGGAGAGATTCGATCGCAAATCATGGAAATCTTAAACGACCGACTAATTATATATATATATATATATATATATATATATATATATATATATATATATAAAGAAAAAGAGAAAGAGAAAGAGCACGAATAGGCTATTAATTTATAAAACGCGGTTTGTTCTGTGTAACGGTAAACTTTCCTGCGTGAGTTTTCGTCGCGCAATAAATCGACTTTCAAAAGGATGCAATTTCGCACGTTTCCCTCGCAACGACGCACGATACAAGCATCACGCAAATGCAACGTTTTCGGGTTCGACCGGGGTGAAAGTGGACAATTTTATTGTTAGCGAGAGCGCGTGATTTATGACAAATTAGGTCGAACTTGATTCCGTATTCAATACAAGGATGAGTCGATGATGGAGCAGCGGTATAAAAAGGAGGAAAAAAGCGAACGCGCTTAAAAACGGCAAGAAACGATTTTTCGTAGCTATCGTGGCAACTGGGTTACGGGGTCGTACGGTTCGCCACTGCCCAGTTTTCTACGAGAGCCGATAAGATTCGAGCCGCACGGACACCTATTTTGCGATTAGAAAGCCCAAATTTTTGTCGGTTGGTATAAATCTTTGATCGCGGAATTATACATTTCCGCTTTTATGCGCAAGAAACGTTACGAAATATTTGTTTAAAACTGCTATCTCCGATATGCAATAATATTTTCACAAAAAGATGAAGAAATTCATTAATTAATTTACTTTCTTTTTTTAATAAGGATAATAGCACACATAAATATATTTTTTACGAGATATTAAGTTTCGATATTTATTATGCCATTAAAAAATAATTTCGTCGATTCCCGATAGTTCTCTTCGCTTCGAGAAGATTGATTATTGGGTGCGCGATAGTTTCCTGAGACGGATCGCGAAAAGAAGAAGCGATGACTTTCACTTTCATGTAACGTCCAGCATCGTCTTGCATTATCGTTTAACCGACGTAATGATGCGTCCAGTCGATAGCAGAGATTATTCTAAAAACTTTCCATTTCGCAATTAGCCGCAAATTGCGTAACAACTCCAAAATATTTAGCGCATTCGTTAAACATTTACATAACTACGATCCTTTTTTTGTTCCTGTCGATCTCATTTTGTCTTCGAGTTTTGATATTTTTATGTCGTGAAATTTTTGGATCTTTAAATATAAATTGAACAAGTTATTCAACTTTCAGAACTTAACGGCTATCTCTCACAAGGCAATAAATTTAATTACCCCAGAGAATTGACACGGTATAAACTTTCCATTAAGTATGTCAAATAAGAAATACGTACAGATCGAAATAACAATTTCGTGATAATCCACGCTTACGTCCTGAAAACCTATTTTCACGGCCGTGTAATACCCATCTATGCAATTACTCTGAAAGACCATATTGGCCAATAACGCAGAACTTAAATGAAACACAAGTGTAATAATAATCGCAGCCAGTTTCACATTCGCTAGATGCAATTGTCATGCACGCAGTCAATTTTACGCATGCTCCTCCGTTCATGCTTTCTTACTTGAAATGGGATGTTGCACTGTAACTTGACGCAACGTCGGAGAATGCTCTCAGACTTTACATTGCAACGACCTACTTGCTAATTTCATACATGTGTCTTTTAATAGTAACAAAAATTCTAGCTTGTCGAAGAGAGATCTTTGGCATATTGCTTTGCTCGAGAGATAAAATTGTCAAACAATATTATATAAAATTAAAAACTCTTTATATTTATATAAAATTTACGAACAAAATGATGCTTGAATATTATATGTAGAATGAAGAATTAATTTTTAATAAAACAATAAATTATTTCAAGAACCCAGGCACAATTCTCGCGTACGAATTTTATAGGACAAAGATCACTCACCAGAAGAGGAATCTCTGGACGGTCTGGACGGTCTCTGGCTGAGGGGATGATGTGTCTGATAAGGTGGTGGCGTTGCCGCGCTATCAGATCCTATGCCACTGCTAGCTGCGCTCCTCGTGCCACCCCTGTCAATGGCCGTGCTACCACCTACAATAGTCTGATTTAAACAACGTCTAAACTCGATGCCAGCCAAGTTGCCACGGTGTCTGTGGACGGTGTCATAGTCGCGCGGCGGCAGTAATATCGGACCGACGTCATTGTCGTCGGAATTACCTCTGCCTGAAACACGATTGTTTGCTGATATTCACGTTGCCTTGACACGTATTCGAATGAGCGCGGATTCTTTAGCATTCGTTCTCTCGCGCAGTTAAAATCAGCGATTGCGAGAGTAGCGTTTGATATAAATATTAATGAAAAAAATTAAATAAAATTTTCAGACGATGAATCTTATTATGTATAATTCTCTCTTTCTAATTTTTTAGAAAATATAAAAAGAATATTTATATAAAATTTTACACATTTATCTCATACGATATAATATTTTTATACGATGTAATACGATGTAATATTTTTCCAAATATTCCACTTGTACACGCTGACATACAGAATCTCGTACAGCGAAATATTAAGGGAGACTTAAAGGAGGCATTCACCTAATTTCGCCCGCAGCTCTGCGGCCAGAGACTCGTAAATGGTCGTGGTTTGGACCGGATCGTGTCTGAGCTCACCGCTGCCTTCAGAAGACTCGGACTCTCTGGTACTTCGGCCATCGCTGCCTAGATTGCTGCGGATTCTGCCTTCGCTCGCCGTGACCCTGGCCAAATTATCCGTGTGTGATGCCAACGCTTTCAACTGTCCACCCAACAATTCGGCGGTCTCAACTGAATCGCATCTAAAATTCCCAAAAAGCAAGGCGAAAGATAAAAAGAAACCTTGTTTTTAAAGTCTTAAAACGACAGAGAAATAAAATCTCGAAGAAATGATCTCGTCCTATCAACTTTACATTGCAGATGCTTTTATGTGTGTATGTATGAGATTTTACTTGTTTTCACGCAGTATCGCATGAAAACTCTACCGGGTGTCTTAAAACAATTTATTACCGACAAGACAAAGATCGAATAAACAGACTACAATAATACTTCGGTGTAGAACATGAGACGTGTGGGATCAATCTTTATTCTGCTTGCGAAAAATGCTTGTGGAAAATGCACATTATATTTTTATATGTAGAAAAATTTTTTCCCATTAGATTCCTGCCTGTTCCTTCTTATTCAGGTCATCGGTATACTTAACGAAATTCATCGCTGTATATAATTATATATATATTCATTCGAGAGCTCTCTATACTATAAAATGTTCTTTAACGGGACTTTCATTGAGCATACCAGAGAGATCGCGCGCCTTCGCGGTTACTTCGATTTAAACAATCGCTGTCGGTGCCGCGGTTCTCGCATAGAACGGCCTTTATAATACTGTTTCTCTCTTTGCAGCCGTGCTCATAAAATAAAATCCGAAACCACTTTCGAGATTCAAGCAATTCACAAGTATACTTGAATGATTACTAAAAGGACAAAGTACGGAAAAATTATTAATTATTACGAGAAAAAATTTATTTTTAATCAATATTAAATTGTATCAAAAATATAAATTTTGATTTCCAAAAATTAATTAGCTTAATTCAATGAGTATTTTATCTTTTGTTCATTATTCATGTTAGTCTGCGGAATAAGTTTTCTGACCTGTATGCGTGCACGTGTACAGGATTGTTTGTTGCAGGATTCGGCAGAAGGAGAGTCGCGGCTACGATGTCCTCCCGTTGCACGGCTGCCAGCACCGCGTGACCTGGTACCAAGTGTTTCACCGCCGACCTCGTCGAGCCACCCGGGTGAACCGTTTGTATAATCTTTAGACCTTTGTTGCTCACCTATCGAATATAAATGCATCGCCGTTCACGTTACCTGCGTTGCGGAACGCGCGCTCCCGCGTTTCTTGCGCAAAACCCAGCCTTTGTTTGCATCTCGCGAGATATCACATTCCACACGATCGTTCCAACATTTAATTTTACAGCACACGAGAAATAGTGAAGGTGGATTAAAACAGTAAAGATATATACAGTATTTCTTTTTTTCAAAATGAAATTTTTACATAAAAATAACGTTGCATGTATCGGGGAGAGAGATGACAGTAAGTAATTAATTCATAATAATAAAACAGTTTCTCGCATCGTACAATTTTAGTTCTCTCGATAGCCTTGTTCTTTATCTCGCATCCCGCACACATTCGTCCTTGTATTTAAAGAGAATTATGCGAGAGCAGATATATGTGAAGAGGAGTGTGCGCCGCGTAAATCTCTCTCTCTCTCTCTCTCTCTCTCTCTCTCCGCATAACGTGTTCCACTTCGCGAAAACACTTAATTACCGCGCTGTCGATCATCGCGACGATTCAAATTGCTGAAATGCTCGCGAGACCGGTTATGAATATCTGCCACTTACGGACAATCCCGTAGACTTTCTCGCATCGTCTATGCCCCGCGGCCAGCGCAATTGCACTTACACAATAATTAGATGGATCTCATTTCATAACGTGTCTTTTTCTACACGGTATTTGTATGTGCCTTGCGCGGCGTAATTTCGACCGAAGAGCGAACAAGCAGAAGAAAAGGAAAAAAAAAAAAAATAAAAGAAAAATGAAAGGTTTATATCTTTATCATATTTGTGTACATTTTCTTGCTTGAGCATATATATATTTGGCGATTAATTTTGAATGAATGATTGTCGCAAATACAGTTAGAGAAACTTAATTAATTGTTCTTGTTCAATCACAAACCGTTTATGCATAATAATAATAATCTTCTTTTAACAGCATGCGGTCCGGCGCATCTGGCGCATTCTATACAATGCAACGTAGATTAAAAATATGCGAATCATTACAAAGAACCCGTTTGCTTTATTTGACGTTATTAATGAGCGTTGAATTATTCTTTATACTGTTTAGGAC
The DNA here is from genome assembly GCF_021464435.1 of Cataglyphis hispanica. Lineage (NCBI taxonomy): Eukaryota > Metazoa > Arthropoda > Insecta > Hymenoptera > Formicidae > Cataglyphis > Cataglyphis hispanica. Next base: position 1,339,738 of record NC_065954.1, on the reverse strand, counting down.
CGACTTGAGCTTAGCGAGCTTTATTGCATCATGCGCCGGCAGCAAATGCGATTTCTAAACGAATGAGCATATCCTTTTTTAGACGCCACTTGATATGCGTCGAGAAGCGCATGCCACGTGCTAACATTTTTAACAGTCACGAAACACAATTTTGGCACCGCGCGTTTGTTTTCTCTTTTTTCTATTCGAAGTGATATGTTAGTACTGAACTCGTTTTTATAAGATTCGGGTCAGTGAATTTATTATTATTTTCATTCGCTCCTCGAACACGTAACGTTACAGATACGTAAAGTTTCATGCGCTTTCAGGAAATAATTTCATTGTACATCTCTCTGTACTGTAACTATCGGAAAAGAAATGTATTAAACACAAATGTAAATGTATATATATATATATATATATATATATATATATATATATATATAATGTAATATTTTGTAACAAGAATATTTTTTTTATTAATATTAATTGAATAATCAGAAATTTTTAAATAGAAACTATTGAAACGCATCATGGACAACTTCATCTCTTATCGCGAACATGAGATCCATAAAAGTTAATGCATCTTTCTTCAGCTCTACAATTATAGAAAATTCCCACGTTCCAATATACACTAAAGCGTCGCTAATTCGCGTCGTCCGTTCCGTCGCGATCGATTGGACAGAAAACATGGAAGATCATTTCGAGGGAATCAAACTGATTTGAATGAACCTGCGGTTTAGATAAGGCTGAGATTTTTATAATCACTGGCGACTGCTTTTTCATTTCTGGCAGTGCTGATAAACAGGGATAAGAGAAAAAAAAGGAAGTTTATACGATCGGCACGAATTTCCAGTTGCGCGCGTCGTCAGTTAATTCCTTTCCATTTAAGATATTTTCGGCCCGTACTGTCGAAACCGGATTTCAGGATGGTACCACTCACCTGCAGTGTGACCTTGAAAGGTTCTTGAAGTCGTTCCCGCTCCAGCAGGTAAGCTATGGCACCGGGCATCGCGTCCACCCCCTTAGCCTCTCTCGCGCCAAGATACCAAACGTAATAGAAGCTCTTCTTGACATCCTTGTTACTTCTCAGGCGTAGGGCCATCACTCACTATGTTCACGGAGAAATAAATTAACTTTATCATTTTATTCACAGGCAAGGACTCGTCATTGAGGAAACGGATTATGAAACGGTAAATGCACCGGATAATGAACAATCCGTTATTACGGACATATTCGACATTTAATCGAAGCACTCTTTATACGAGTGCCTGCCAATTTACTTGATTTACAATTTAACAGTCTTTATTTTATATTTAAAATAACTGAGAATTCTCTCCATTGTATTTCAGTTTCTAATGTAATGTACGAAAATTTAATTCGCATTGCTCTTTTGCTAGATAAATAAATATAATTAAACGGCGTAACAATCATTTATTGCTTGGTAAAAAGACACACCCAATTGATAGAACTATTGATATAAAGCGATAATAGAGCATGCAAGAGCTCGTTATTCTTAATAGCCGCGATAATATTTTTTATTATTTTTTATTACGAACTGTGAAAAGTTTTACCAATAAAATTGAATCAATAAAAAAAAATTGGGATTAAGTTACTATGCAGCAAACATAATAATAAAATTCTTTTCTACGTAATATATAACAGATCGAGAACATAGAAAATTTTTCAATATCTATAACTAATTATTAAACGTATATTCAGGCGTGGAAGCAACTACGGAAATTGCGCGGATAATGTGTCGTGATTGTGTAGAACATAAACAGACAATTTCCTGCATAATTTTTATTTAATTATACACTTCATCTCTCTCTCTCTCTCTCTCTCTCTCTCTCTTTTTCTCTCTCGATTGAAGAAAAACGTCAATTTTCCACGAGCTAAGCTTTTACCATGTCTACCACGCAAGCAAGCCTGTTGGTTCATCTACTTCCTCAATTACTTTCACGCTTAAACCCGTTTCCACGTTATCCATCTCGCGGTGAATCGTTTCCCACTAATCCTTAACGACGATGGTGCTTTACAACGGAAATACTTTACCAGTTGGAAGCGTATCGATAGATATCAACTGTTGAAATAAATCATGAGAATTCATATATTTTTCACGTAAGCGCAATCTTGATAAATAGCAATTTTTGATATTCTCTATTATTGTTGTTCTTACAATAATTTTGTATAAAATATTTTTTATATTACCGAGAGGATATCTTTCGGTTTGCTGATATTTTATTTTTTAATAATCCCAGATTAAATTTTGATACGCTTCTCTTTCTCCCGATCTTTAACTTAACATTTGTAATATTCATGCGCAACTACTTAAACGTATTTTGCACGTCTTCTTTTTTGACGCCCGCTGAATTTTAAATATCTTGATTGAATCTTTTTGTACGTCTTCCTGTATTCTTTCAAAAACACTCCCAAAAGGTTTTTAATAATTTGGTCAAGATTTTTTTTTTTTAATAAAGGGTATTAATTAATCTAAATTTATACATTAGGCATCTAAAATTGGTTACCAAATACAAAGATAATTTTGTTTTAATTGTAAAGAGAAGAAAAGATAGACTATGTTTCTTTCGAAACATTGAGACAATCCTGGACATTTAAGGATGCTCATCGCCGAGATCGAGTTGCAAGGTTGGTAGCCCTACGCGATAGCTCTAGTCCCTGCAGCGGACAGACATCGGGGCCCTATACTACTCTACTATACATCGCCACTTGCCTGTATATATGTCGGCGATTTTCGCCTCTCCTTTCACAGCTATCTTGAAGAAAATCCGCAAAGTCGAGGACTTCTCGCACAAAACACGCGCGTGCCGCACACGTCATATACACATGACTGCACGAATACAATATGCACACCTGTAACTCGCTGTCTCTGACAGCTGCGGGAGTCTAATCACTTTTTCACGCACGGGCCGTAAGAGCACTCCGTTCTGTTGAGCGACGCTCGTCGATCTGAACGAAGGGAACGGAACGAAACGGAACGGGGAGCCCAGCGGGCCCCTCGGCTCGAGAGGCGAAATCGGCCTTCTCCGAGGCCCCTCGGCTCAGCTCGCCGACTTGTTGCGCGGCGAGGATGTACCGAAGATTATTTCGGCATGTTGAATATACGTTGAATAATCCACTAGAGATATCTAAGATATTGAGCATGAGCGAAAATTAAAGAAGAGGGAATAATATGATGGGAGAGAAGAGAGGGAATAATAATGATAAGAGAGAGAGATTGACTTTTACGTATGTCCGATTCTATGGCGGCCTTTCACGCTTGTATTCTGAAGGTCCCTGACATCTCCCGATCTTCTGCCCTTTCTCTCCTAAGATCTTCTTCTATCTCCGCTCTCTGTCGCTGACTGCCACACCTTCTCGAAGATCGACTCGAGATCGACTGCGATAGTAACACGTCCCATACTCGCAAAGAGAAAAAAAGAGGATTCTAATCGACGTTGTCAAACAGATTCCGTCCTGAATTCGTGCCTTGGTTCGCCTTCGCGAACTCTCTTCGAAAGAGAAGGAGAGAGAAACGCATCTATCTTTCTCTTTTATTGGCTCGTCGTTCCTCCTTTTGCTCTTTCTCCAACGACATCTTCTTCGATTTATCTACCTGCTTGCGTCTGTCTACCTTGCCCGGGTTTCATCTTCTACCTGCTTTTTTTAGAATCTTTACTGCACCAAGTAGCACAAGTTACTAAAAAGGAAAAAAGAGAAGACCATCTTCATCTTTTAATTTCTCCTTCTTCGAGATGTAAAATTTTGTCAATCAATGTCTTTTTTTCTTCTTTTTGTGCATCTCGCTTGCATTCAAAAATTTCACAAAAACACGCTCGAAGAAATTTCCAACATGGGACTATTTCGCCCTTTTGCATTCACTATGTCCGTATATAGACATGGCATTCTTTTCATCTGACGTCAGATTTTACAGGACTCCACAATTAATAATCGATGATTTCAAGTAGATTAGATGTCTCATTTCAGAAGCAATATTGCTAATCTGCAGAGGAATCGCGGAAAAAATTAACGGATTGTTTAAACGATTTACTAAAATTAAACGATTGATTGTGTAATGGTTTAATTAGCAATTTTAATTGAATAAATTATATAATGCCCGAGATTTGTCCAATGATTTAACAAATATTTGCAGTCTTGTGTTACGATCTTGATATTGCTTCACCATTTGATCACGCGTGGCATTTTATTTTCAATGAAAATCATACATAATTCACAAATACCGTAAACGTTGTGCCTATCTTCTTTTGTAACGATTTATTTATAGAAGATTCTCTAATACTTTATACAATAGTACTTTTTTACAATCTCTTGCTTCTTCAGGAAGAAGAAACATGTGGCCATCAAAAAAGTTGCAAGCAATAGTCTTTATCCGAAAAAAGTGATTGTTACAATTGAAGATTTTAAGTTGAAACAATCTGTGTAAGACAATGATAAATCGTGATAAGCAAATTATTTGATAATTTCAACATGTCAATATACAGAAAAAAATTATCGTAAAACGGGTTCTCTTGAGACAGGAAACATGCTATTTTATAGCGGCGTATGCGTCACCGAGGGAAGTTCAATCTAATCAACGTAACGGCTTGTAGCATTTTTCCGGACAATGCGCTGTGAAGAGAGTTCATGGAAATTAGTTTTTGCGTAACTTAACATAATACATCTCGATATCTAATCTCTATGTTATGGGTAATGGAAGATTGGAAATGATTTCTGAGAACATTAAAATCAAACGTAAAGAAAATGCACACGATCGATAATGAGCTCTTATGCAGCTTGTATGAAGCAGTAATTCTAGTCATAACAAATGCATTTTTTTAAATTAGAAAATTTTAATATAGAAATATTGAGCTTAAAAAAAAATAAAAGATTTTTTGCAAGAAATAGATTTTGATAAATTTTGTTGTAGTATATATATATATGAAGAATCAAGCTGCATTTGTAGGAAATAAAGAGAGATAATACTCTATCAAACAATAAAATTACTAGTATCAACATTGTTTCATTATGATTTGCAGAGCGAAACTCAATTTTCAATCTTACAACATGAATAATATCAATATTAATCAAACCCGAATTAAGCTTTAAAAATTTCTTCAGAGTGATTATATGTCGAAAAAGATTTTTTTTTCTTACGATAAGTTTTTTTTATTACATTATAAAGATAATGTTGGAACGTCATGATATAATATGAAAAAAAATCTTACAAATGAATAGTATTAGCAAGATGCATTGAGAATAAAAGGGAATGAATTTTATAAGAAAATGTTAACAAATATTTTGACATACATTATATTCTAAAATATAATCTTAGATAAAATTATTATTAGCAGCGGTATACTTTAAAATATACATTAGCAGTATTACAATATACAAATGATAATTTATGAAATATGAGTTCTTTGACAGCATGCATATAGAATATAAAATGTGTGATAGATTTGCCATTAATTATTAACTTAAAAGAGATTGATGTATAAGAGAAATTGATGTATGTAAGAAGCGTTAAGATTCACCCATAGACCTGACATTTTCTCAATCACAGATCAGGTCGTACAGTTGAATATTACTTCTGTTAATACATCTTGGCAATTTGTGATTTTCACTTTTTCTTATATATTCTTATATATTACAAATAACATTATTAAAAATAAATATAAATAAAATTCGATATTTTTAAATAACTAATTTTACATGTTTTTTCTAAGAGTTTTAATTTATTATTAAGCAAGATCTATTTTTTATTTGGATGGAAAAAGATCTATTTTAAATACTACAATAGATTATAATCAATGCGCATCCATTGAATTCGATCGACGATGAAAGAGTTAATATAATACAGGAAAGCGGACCTTTGACCATACATTCAAATTGAAGGATTACAAATACCTGTAAATGATGCATTGTATTTTTTTCATATTATCAATAAATAATTATATAACTATTGTTCTTTCTTGTCAAAATTATAATAATGTTAATTTTATTAAATAAATGCTATAGAATGGTCTCCTTTAATTTACATATTGAAAATATTCATAGCACATAAGCCAGCAGACAATGTCACAAAGGAAGTAAAAATGTTTTCTTCTTCATGTAAATACTTGTAAATTACATTTGCTATGCCAAAAATGAAAATGTATACTTATGCTATCACCTACGCATTACTTTTAGTGCTTATAAATAATAATTTTCTAGTAATTTAAGATAGCGTGGCGAAATAATTATCATATAGATCTCTTATATAAATAGGTTCAACATCTAAACAAGTCATATAACGTTAATCGTAAAAACATATATTTGAGTTTAAAAATCTAAATCAAAAATATTAACATCTGTAGTTTGAAACGAAAACCATACAACAAATGTAAAAACACGAAACAAAACATTAAATTGTTAGTAATTATCAAAAAACTTTGCGTTCTTACAATTTGGTCACGTTTTTCCTTTTTAAATTCAAAATATTAATTTTTATTATATTAAACTTTTTAATTAAAACTATTCAAAAATGGATTGTAAGAAAACTACGCTCTTTGACATTGAATCTGGAGAAGAAGTCGTTATTTCTGGTATTGCCGGTAGATTTCCTGAATCTGACAACATAAAACATCTTCAGGAGAATCTGTTTAATAGGAAAGATCTTGGATCGAATGATACCCGACGATGGAATCATGGTAATAACACTTAATTTTAATATATGCTGGGTACATAATGTGAAAAAATCATATAACATATTTAATAAAAATATATATAGTTATACTTTAACAACATATATCTAAATATGCCATTTGACGCAATTATATTATGTATAATCAATAAAATCTTCAAGTAAAAAAATATAAATTGTTTAAATCATATAATTTAAAAACTTACAGTTCATCCAGAAATACCCCAACGCACAGGAAAAATCAATAATATGGAGAAATTCGATGCAGAGTTTTTTGATTTTTCGTTCGATGAAGTTGCCGTGACGGATCCCATGGGAAGGATATTATTAGAACATACTTACGAAGCTATAATTGATGCAGGAGTAAATCCAAAAGATTTACGTGGAACAAAAACTGGAGTTTTTATCGGGGTGTGCTTTTCTGAATCGGAAGGAAATTGGTTTTACGAAAAACATCAGGTATTTAAAATATTAAGCATCGAATTCAAATTGCATTAATCATAAAAAATTAATAGATAATATATATATATATATATATATATATATATAATAAGAAAATAATTTTTTTATATTAAAATATATGTTTAATAAGCATACAAGTTCTCTAAGTAATATACATATGTATATGCATTAGGTACCTAATTCTGCAATTCATGGATGTTGTAAGGCAATGCTGGCAAATCGAATCTCTCAACGGTTGGGTACAACAGGGCCGTCTTATTCAATCGACACAGCTTGCAGTTCAAGTCTCTTTGCTATGGAGCATGCTTTTAAAAGTATGCGATCGGGGGAATGTGATGCTGCTATTGTGGGTGGTGCAAATCTTTGTTTACACCCCAATTTAGCCTTGCTATTTACACGAATTGGTATTGTTACTCATTAAAATTTATGAATTTAAAATATAAAATATATATAAATCCTAGGACAATTTAAAAATAAATACTCTAATATATTCTAAAATATATATTAACTTGTAACGGTTTTGATTCAAGGAGTTTTATCGCCTGATGGATTTTGTAGATCTTTTGATCAAAATGCAAACGGTTATATGCGTAGTGAAACAATCTGTGTAGTATACCTTCAAAAAGCAAGAAGGGCTAAGAGATTTTATGCAACTGTTGTATATGCCAAGACGAATTGTGACGGATACAAAGAACAAGGGATAACTTTTCCGTCCAGCGAAATGCAAGCAGCTTTGCTTCAAGAGTTTTACGATGAATGCGGTGTATCACCGTCTTGCTTAGCTTTTATGGAGGCTCATGGTACTGGTACCAAAGTTGGTGATCCGGAAGAAATTAACGCACTCGAGAAAATTTTCTGCAAGGATAAGAAGACTTCTCTATTAATTGGTTCTGTCAAGTCAAACTTAGGTCACACTGAGGCTGCTGCAGGTTTATGTCAAATTGCTAAGGTAACAATAGTTAAAATACGCACTGTAAGATATTTTACTAATTTATCTCAGTGTCAAACATGATCAACAATCGTGTAGAATTGTTAATTTTTTAATTAACACAAATATTGCTTTTTTGTTTTCCTTCTGCTGCAATTAATTAGTATTTACTTTATTAATTCTATTAATTTATCTCGCATTAATTCTAACAAATAATAATAAATTTAAAATAAAATAACAGTTAAAAAAAAATCTTTGATAAATCTATTTTTTGTAAGGTTATAATTGCGATACAAACTGGCATAATCCCGCCGAATATAAATTTCACACAAGTACGGAAAGACATTAAGGCTCTTGAGAATGGAAGTATACGTGTAGTAAATACCCCAACACCTTGGAATCCCGGTTTCGTAGGTATTAATTCGTTTGGCTTCGGTGGAGCCAATTGTCATATTTTGCTACAATCTAATTTGAAGCAAAAAGTTAATGGAGGAGCGCCAAATGACGATTTACCAAGACTCGTTGTTATATCTGGTCGTACTGAACAAGCAGTCGAATCATTCTTAAATGAGGTAACATCAAACATTTGCATTTCACATTGTCGATATAAGCATATTTATACAAAATATTTTTTATTAAAATCGATAATCAACATTGTATATTAGGTCGAGAATCAACCGATAGACGTCGAATATATTCGGCTTTTGCATGATCTTCACGCTGACGATATACAAGGTCATCCTTACAGAGGCTATGCAATTATCGAATCTAAAGCATCGATAAAAATGATGAAAGAAATACAACATTATTCGGGTAAAAGGAAACCGATTTGTTTTGTATTTTCCGGAATTGGATCGCAATGGCCTGGCATGGGTACGCATTTTACTTTGCACATTTGTATATCAAAGAAGCAATATCTTACAGATAAATTTTTTCAATTTTTGCTTTAATAGGCGAATCATTATTACAATTCCCGACATTTTATAAATCTGTAAAAAAATGCGATACTATTTTGAGGACACATGGAATGAACATCATTGATATAATAACAAGTAAACACGAAGCAATCTTTAACAGCATATTGAACTCGTTAGTTGGCATTACTGTAATGCAGGTGATGAATTATATTTGTATCGTAAATTGTGCAAATTATTCAAAATTTACAAAAAAAAAAAAAAAAATACTATACTTTTTCCTTCAGATCGGTTTAATTGATCTTTTAAAGTCCATAAATATCGTGCCAGATCATGTTGTCGGTCATTCGATCGGCGAACTTTGTTGTGGATATGTGACTGGTAATTTTACAATGGAACAAGTGCTACTCTCCTCCTATTATATAGGATTGGTATTAAGTGAAACAAAAATAACTCACAGTTCTATGGCCGAGTTTGATCACAATTATGATAAAGCAAAGAACGTATGTTCACCAAATATTAATCTAATCTGTAAGAATAGTCTAAATATGCTGTATAAATCTTGCTGTATAAATGGATCTAGAAAATCAGTAAAAGCATTTATAACAAAATTAAATGTTTTCTTAAATTTTTAAGAAATTAAATATTTTGTTTTTAATAATATTAATTGAATAAACAATTACATTGAATTAATATTTATTTCCTTTTTAGGTTAATAATATCTATACTGAAGAAATTAAAGGCAGCAACATGTCTCTTCACAGTCAATTAGCATCTGTAAAAACTAAGATTCTTTCTTATCTAAATCGATTAATGCCAAATAATATTATGACGCACAATCAAACATGGCAAAAATTATTACGCGGCACTGAGTTGTCTTATGCTGAATATTTTACAAATAATCTGCTAGATCCTGCATCTGTCGAAGTAATTGTACAATTAATTCCTAAAAATACTGTGACTCTCGAAATCGCGCCAGATGGAACTTTTCAGAGCATTATGAAGGAATTGTTCGATATAAGTAATATCGCATTACTACAATGCAACCATGAAAACAATGTTAAAGTATTTTTACAAGGATTGGGAAAAATGTATAACAATGGTTTGCAACCGCAACTAGCGAATTTATACCCAACTGTGCAATTTCCTGTTAGTCGTGGAACTCCAATGATCTCACCATCAATCAAGTATATCAAATATATAGTTATTTATTATAATTATAGTTATTTATTATTTTTACTATAGTTACTTGTTACTATATGAAAATACGGAGAAAACGTAAAATAATTTTTATAATGCAGAAATTTTTATTTCCAATTTATTAACTGATGTAAATATATTTCTTATGATAATCAGGTGGAATCATTCCAAAGACTGGTATGTAATGTGTTTTAAAACACAAAAGAAAATTACTTCAGGAGAAAGAACAGTTAATATCACATTGAAAGATGAATCTTTTGAATATATAAGCGGTCATATAATCGATGGAAGAAACTTGTTGCCAGCCACAGGATATCTTGTTTTCATTTGGGATACAATTAGTATGCAGAGGGGTCAGTGGCTTAATGAAATACCAATTGTATTTGAAAATGTCAAGTTTCTTCGGACAACGCATATTCCGAAGCAGGGAGATTTGGATCTAACCATATTGATTCAGAAAGGTAGATTTTGTTTAGAAAAGAAATTAAAATTTCGCAAATAAACTTTGACACAGCGCGTTAACATATACAAGATGTTTCTAAATAAATGCGAAAAATTTTACATGATTTTTTGTCAAAAATTAAAGAGAGGGATTCATATATTCTTATATTCGTTTTTGAGGAGTTATACTCCTCCAAATAAGGAGGTAAAAATTAATTTTTTTTTTCGGATTTTGAACAAGTTAGAAAAATTATCATGTATAGCATGACACTAAATGGCACAGATTTCGAGTTACGAAAAATTGAAATTTACAATAAAAAAGCAAACAAAATAAGATTATAGTAAATGTTGAAAAAAATGAAACAAAAATAACACAAAATTATAATAAATGAAAATCTAATTTTCATCTTTTTTATTTGAAGAAATGTAACTCGGCAGGAAGAAATAAAGTATATATTTATATTAGAAAACTCTTCCTTAATTTTCGACAAAGATCATCTTCTAAAATTTTTCGCATTTATTTAGAAACACCTTATAAGTATCTGTAATATAAAAATAAATAATTATATATGTCTATTATCTAGGCACAGGAAACTTTGAAATAATAGAAGGAGATAATACTGTTGTTACCGGTACAGCACGCATTCCCTCAGATCCTTCTAAAGAAAAAATACATCTTATACAAAAGGATTGTGAAGATAAGGAAAAATTGATGACAACAAAAGACATTTATAAAGAATTAAAATTACGCGGATATCAATATACCAATCTATTTCGAGGTTTAAAAAGTTTATCTGTTACTGAAAATCGAGGATACATAGCTTGGATAAATAATTGGGTAACGTTTATGGATAATATGTTGCAAGTAAAAGTGTTCGGTTGCGATACGAGAAATCTTTACATTCCTACGGAGATACAAAAACTGGTGATTGATACAGAACTTCATACACAGTATATACGAAATATAACAGCGGAAGAAAAACGTAAGTTTACAGAACACAGATGTCCACTTGTAAAAGAAAGAGATTATTTATTTCTTTTAAACTTTTCAATATATTCAATGTTTTAGCAGATATCTTTATAATTATTTAAAAAATATGTTAATGTGTAAAACAAAAAAAAAAGTTATTTTTTATTAAACAATAAAAAATATGATCTAAATGATAAATTTAAATTTTAGAGTTGCCTGTGCACTTCTACAAAGATTTAGATGTGATAGTATCAGGTGGTATTGAAATTTGTGGTTTAAAATCTACATGTATATTCCGTCGAAAGTCAACAGCGAATCCTGTTCTCGAAGAATATAGATTCGTAGCTCATCGCGACAGAGCCGAGGTTTCCTTACAAGAGAGCATAATCTTATCAATGCATCTCGCTCTGGAATATCATCAAACAACTAAAGTAAATATTATCGAGTTGATTGAAGACGGTGATGAAATAACGGCAGAAGAATTAGCATCACCATTGTTTCTTGAAATCTTAGATAATCTGCCGTTGATTAAGCCTAATCTCAATTTAATAACCGGAACCAATCGTTTCGATTCTGTTCTTCCACCAAAAATTACGCGGTCCATGAAGCTATCAAAAGATAATAATGCGATATTAGCCGCTGGAGTTAATCTATTAACACACGATAAGAGCAAAACTTTAAAGGAAATTCTGTCAGTATTACAAAATGATGGTTTCTTACTGACACGGGGACAACCGCTCTCAAGAGATGATTTTACAAATGCAGAGAGGCACAATTTAGCAGTAGTTCTTGAGAAACGCACAAAAAAGGAACATATTGTACTTTTAAAAAAAAAAGAAAGATTGTGGAGAAAAACAGAAATTATTTTTGTGAGCAATTACAACTTCACTTGGTTAGAGCAACTAACATCGATCTTAAATGTCGAGAACAATATTGTAAGAATAATTTTAGTAGGTCAAGAAGATTCGGAATGCGGTTTATTAGGTCTCATAAATTGTTTGAGAAAAGAACCAGGTGGAAAATTAATAAGAGGTGTATTGATCCAAGACGAGACAGCACCGAAATTTTCTCTAGACGAGCCGTTGTACGCGGATCAACTCCAGATGGATCTTTTTATAAATGTTTTGCGCCCGGGAAAAGTATGGGGATCATATAGACATCTTCCACTAGCACCTTTAGAGCTAAAACTCACATATCATGCTTTAGTCAATCAAATGGTATGTATCAGACTTTTGGATAAAACAAATTTTCTTTTGTCTTATAATTTTTCTACAATAAAGCGTCTTATTGTTAGATTCGCGGTGATTTGAATTCATTTCGTTGGATCGAAGGTCCGATCGCTCCAAGTTATCAGCACAAAGATCTTGTTCGCATAGTTTATGCGTCCATCAATTTCAAAGATGTAATGATAGCGACGGGCAAAATCAACATGGATGAATATATGTCACGCGGACGATTAGAAGAATGTCTAATAGGCTTAGAATATGTCGGTATTGATAGTGCTGGACATAGAGTAATGGGAATTTGGGAAAATAGGTGTGTTATTTTATACTTGTTGTTCACAAGTATTTCTAACTAAAACTGCATGAAAAAATATACAATTTAGAATTTAGATTATTTAAATAATTTATATTTTGAATAAAAAATTTTATGTCTTATATTTCTCAGTGCATCCTTACATTTTAATTTCAAAAGTAGAAAGACTTTAAAAACCTTTATTATTTAAAAAAAAAAATATAAAATAAAATTATATATTTTATTTTACTTTTACATTATATCTTGCAAGGTATATAATAAACTTTTCTTTTTTCAGATGTCTATCAAATATGCACGTAGCCGATAGAACTCTATGCTGGTATATTCCTGACGAATGGACACTGGAGGACGCTGCGACAGTACCGTGCGCTTATGGCACATGTTGTTACGCATTATACATAAAGACAACGATAAAGAAAGGCGACAAGATATTAATACATTCGGGTACTGGCGCCGTAGGTCAAGCGGCAATTTATCTCGCGCTTCATGAAGGCTGCGAAGTATTCACCACCGTCGGTACTCCGGAAAAGCGAAAGTTTATAAGAGATACTTTTCCATCTATTCCAGAGGATCATATCGGAAATTCGCGCGACACTAGTTTCGAGCAAATGATATTTCAACAGACAAAAGGTCGCGGTGTAGATATCGTACTGAACTCGTTAGTTGAAGATAAACTTCAGGCTTCTATTCGTTGTCTTGCAAAAGGAGGGCGCTTTCTCGAAATTGGCAAATTTGATTTTATGGCTAATAATATGTTGGACTTGTCACTTTTTTCGAAAGGCATTACATTTTATAGTGTTATGTTGGACAGCTTATTTTCGGCTACGGAGGAACGGAGAATGGTATTGCATAAGGTCCTACTCAATGGCCTTATTAGCGGAGCTATTCAGCCAATCAGCAGGACAGTTTTTCAGAGAGACGAAATCGAGTCTGCATTCAGATACATGGCAGCTGGAAAGCATATAGGAAAAGTAAGTCGATTAATATTTATGATGAAGTGTAATGTTGTTCTTTTCATATATGCGTTAAATACAATACATTATCTATCAAGATAGACAACACATCGTGGTGTATAATCGAGTTTATATATTATTACAATTTTTAGATAATTATAAAAATACATAAAGAAGACGAATTTATAAACGCACCTATTCCTGCACTTCCACGTTATTATTGCTTGGCAAACAAGACGTACGTCATTTTTGGTGGCTTGGGTGGCTTCGGTTTAGAATTAGCTGATTGGTTGATCATTAAAGGTGCGAAAAATCTCGTGCTTGTCTCGCGCACGGGAGTAAAGAATGGATATCAACAGATGAAAATCGATTTATGGAAATCTTACGGAGTGAAAATATTGACCTTATCAGACCTCGATGCATCGGACATCAATGATTGCAAAATTATATTAAAAACAGCAGAAAAGATGGCACCAATAGACGCTATATTCAATCTTGCTGTAGTATTGAACGATAAGATCTGCCAGAATCATACCGTAGAGACATTTCAAGTGCCATTTAAAGCAAAAGCTTGGGCAACAAAAAATTTGGATCGATTGTCTAGAAAGATTTGTCTCGAGCTTCGACACTTTGTTGTGTTTTCCTCTGTTTCCTGCGGCAGAGGTAATACCGGACAGAGCAATTACGGCATGGCAAATTCTGTTATGGAAAGAATTTGTGAGAGAAGAGTGCAAGAAGGTTTACATGGACTCGCGATTCAGTGGGGCGCAATAGGCGATGTCGGTCTCGTGGCTGACATGCAAGACGACGACACGGAAATGGTTATTGGCGGTACTTTGCAACAAAAGATAAGCTCCTGCATTGAAAAACTCGAAGAGTTTTTATTACAAGAGCATCCCGTAGTAGGAAGTATGGTTGTAGCTGAGAAACATTCAGACATTTTAGGCTCAGACAATATTGTTGAAACTGTGGCCAATATCATGGGTAAGTTGTAATAGCATAAAAAACTAACAAATTAATTAATTAAATTAATATAATAAATGGTGTCAAAAATACTGTCTGTTAATGTAGGTTTGAAGAATTTGAAAGACGTGGCTCGCCACACGTCTTTGCCCGAGCTCGGTATGGATTCAATGATGGCTGTGGAAATTAAACAGACTTTGGAACGAGAGTTTAATGTTTTCCTTACAGCGCAAGATATTCGTTGCCTTAATTTTGCCAAACTTATCGATATGTTTGACAAAGATTCATTGAAGGACAAAAGCGATCGAGATGAGAACGATGTAGCTGGTATTAAGCTGCTCGTTTATTCAATAAGTAACGATCATTTGATTCGCGACATCTGTTTAGACCTTCCGACGAAACAAAACAGGACAAGAAGCGAAATATTTCTATTGCCAGGAATGGAAGGTTGCGGACATATATTCAATTCGCTGGTACAGCAAATCGAAGCTCCAGCAACGTGTTTACAACATGGAGTATATAGCATTGGCAAAGGTTATACTTCAATAAACAAGATTGCTGATTGCTTGTTACAGGTATAAATTCTTCATCTATTTAATAATAATTAGAGTATCTTATAGAAAATATGCAGAAATATAATTATTAATATATTATTACTTTGATGTATGTTTCTATATTTTGCACTTTTTAATATTTTTTACAGTATATTTTATATTGTTTACAGCACATTTTGATTAAAAAGAAATTGAATCAAGATTTTGTAATAGTGGGTTATTCAATGGGATCATTGATCGCAATTGAATTAACTCGAAAATTAGAAGCGATGAATCTTCAAGGTCGATTAGTGCTCATTGATGGCTCACCCGAGCAGGTAAAAGCACTGCTAAATCAATTCTTACCTTTTACCACGTTTGTCGAACTCGAGAATAATGTTCTTCTTAGTATAATGGATACTATACAGCCAGCACTTAGTGGAAAGGTATATTATTCACGTATTTTATCTTTGATTAAATGAGAAGGGAGAGAGAGAGAGAGAGAGAGAGAGAGAGAGAGATTATTTGTAAAAGTAAAAAATAATCTAATCTTTACAGCTTCTATTGGAATTAAACAAATGCACCAATTGGGACGAAAAATTAGATACATTTATAACTCATATTCCTTCATCGTATACACAATTGTCGACTGATAACAATAAATCTTTATGTACAACAATTTATGAGCGGGTAATCGCTGTTCATAAATATGATGTAACACAATTACCGAAAATTGAATCGCCGATAATTCTTTTAAAGCCTACGATAAAATCACTGTCATTTTTTCAGGAAGATTACGGCTTACATAAGGTAATTTGTATGATTATTATAAAAACATTTCTTGTATAGCAGAGATATTTCACAGTTAAATAATTTTCAGATTACTAAAGGAAATGTGGAAGTATGTTATATCGAAGGTAATCATGTTACAATGATGGACAGCGATAAAATTGTCGCTGCGATCAATGGAGAACATATTGAAAGCGTCAAAAAATTAAAACTAAATTTAACAGATGATAATACAACATCTGTTAAAGATATTTATACTAGATCGTAGAAGCACAATTAGATATTATATTGTGTGAAACATGTATGTGAGATACATATACACACGCATTTGCCCATACACACACACAATTAACAAAATATTTACATAGCAACATTATGTTAATAAAATTCTATGTTTAGAGAAAGAAAGAGCATAAATTTTAATTTATATATAATTTCTTTTTTATCAAATATATTTTCTATTTATACATTTGTAATGTTTTTATTATATTTAGGTAATTTAATAAGCGTATTTAGAAGACATTTAAATTGATTTAAAATATATATATTTATTTAATATATATAAATATATATATTTAAAAATAAATATTTAACTATATATTTAATTTAATCATGTTAGTTAAATATATATATATATATATATATATATATATATATATATATATATAAAATATTAATTATCTAAGGTAATATTTAATTGTATATAAATATAATAATAAACCTTACAAATTGAAATATAGAATATATATTTGGTTTAAGAGAAATAAATATGAATAAATAATTAAAATTTTCTTTTTCCATGCAATGCTCTGTGCTTTGATTTAAATTTAATACTGTATATTTTTATATATATCTTAAGTCAACTTAAACTGTTTTATAATTACAATACTTATTACATTTAAATTTTTTAAGTTTTATTGTCATTTCTGTGAAATCATGCATGTAGCAAAAATATATCTTTAAGAAGGCGATTTTTTATTCTTGAAGAATTAATACAAGTACTTTATATTAAACTTGTCAAATTAATTGATCAATTGAAAATTATTGTTTAGTATTATTATAGATTGCTTAGTATTATTATAGATCATTTATTGAATATGATACCCTCCGTAATCATAATCAGTGCAAAATGTATATAGCATTAAAAGGTAAAAAGTATTATAATATAAGCAATCCTTTGTCGCATTTCACAAGGAATGTATCAGCTGCGCTAAAAAGCGTTTGGTAAATGAAAGAATCGAAAATAACCGAAATAACCGAAATAAATGTCAATGACTACCTTTTTTTTTCGTATTCCCATTCATTATTTACGCATTGTTACTTTACGCTATTTCCTTCCATCCTCGCAACATACACCACTCTGCGCAAACTCTACCCCACTCTGATACTTTATCACTCATCCATGTAGAACACCCTGTAGTCGAATCAGTATAACCGAGCGCGTTTGACGCGATGTTACTATGCAGTATATTGAGTGCAGAGTTATCTTTTTCGTTATCGTCTTTTGGGACCGTCGTCCAGATTGCGATTTTTCTACTGCAAAATTCCAATATCTCCAGAGTGCTCGCGTCCATGCCACCAGGTGCCGGTCAGTGACCTAGTGCGATACATTCATAAAATAGATCACTATAAATAGACAAAAATCTATATGTAATAAATATTTTATTACATAAAGAAATGCACATTATAAGCATTATTTTATTGCATAAAGCTGCAATGTGCTCAGTAGTGTGTTTAGAATGGCTTTCAAAAGATTATTTTAAAATTTACCTTTTTAATTTAATTAAAACCTTTTGCATTTATACATTTTATACAACTCGCCTTGGTGTTATTTAAAATATTAGTAATGCTGCTTTTTACTTTATTGATTTTATTAAAGCAATTAATTTTTGTTTTGATGTGTTATTTTATTTCTTACAAATTATATTCTATTTCTTATAATTATGCTGAAATAATTGAGATATACATATATTTATTTTACAAGATACTCATATATCTTTAATTTATATTGCTGATGTTTTACGGGGTAAATTTGCACATATATATATATAAAGCGTGTGTGAATCAGGCAGCGAGCAGATCGTGTATGCGTCGTTCCACGTGCTCGATCGATTCGACGCGAATCTTTCTTTCACATCATGATACTACACGTGCGCGTAAACATACAAGCGATGTGCCGCGCGATCGGTGATCTCATTTCCGCACAAAGGTGCATTCTTCCGGTAACCTTTTTGTTGTCAATGATGCTGACCAATTCCGCGAAGTCGAAATAGAGCAGATTACCAACTAGGCGCCAGTCTGTGAGACAGCTTAAATAATTCAACACTCTCATGCAGGTGTGCGTTCTAGCAGGTAATCAATATTATTATCGGCACACGCTTGTAGAAGTAAGTACTACGGACGCGATGCTACTATTCTCATTACAGTATATAAAGTGCAATTATATTTTCATAATAAGATTTAATATAATTTTTTTTTATTGATGTTTTGTGATATTTAAATAAAATTTGCTTATATATCGATGCTATTGTCGGAAGAAAATAGATTTTTTCTTTAAACACGAGTTATATTAAGAATTTAGTGATTTAGTTGATTTAGTATAAATATCGTAGAAAAGTCTCGACGTGATTTTACTCGTTCTTCGCAAATTTATGGAAATACCAATGAGAATGTACTGGAATGAGTATATGGGAATTAATAGCGATCAATTTAACTCACCATAGGAACTCCGTTTCCTATCGATTTAACACTACCATCACATACTAAAAATACCTGAGTGCGACTATAAACTCTGCGTACGCACGATATGATTGAATACAGTTCTGTGGCGAAAAAAAATATTTGTGCTTATATACGATATGTTGTGTACAGTATATGTGCACATGTTTACATGAAAAGAAAAATATTATTATATTCTCTTTTTATAATTGTGACAAATTTTTGGAAGCAGAGAACAAATTACTCGTTTTCAAAGACACTAAGTTGCAGAATTACTTGAGCAGTCAGGATGCGCGTAACTTTACAACAATATTTCCACGCACCGGAAAATCAAACGAACCGTGAAACCAGGTCGTCGTAACAACGCGAAAAAATACGCGTGAAGAATGGACGTGTTCCACGTAATATCATAATTGATCGACAGTTTCAGCGATCACTGGTTGCAAAAATTATCCACCTTCAGAATCAATTTTATACTAAGCTTGTGCCGCCTGCTAAGATGAGACAGATTTCTTTTCTCATACAGTTTGTAATAAATAACGTAATATAACTTTAGCCTAAGAGAACATTACCCTCTAGTTATTAAAATGCTTAAAATGACAAAATAAACACAGCAATAGCTATTATATTTCTCGTCTGTAGTCGCAACAAAAATAGTTTTGCTCACGCATCTAAATGGATTGTACAACTTTTATTAGCTTCGGTCACGTGATCGCGTGATAAGAAATTTCTTCCTATGTTGTGTCATCTCATCTTTATTATCGCATCTATTATGATTGATTCATCTTTAGTCATATCTTTAGTGACATCGTCAATAAGTCGCATGTTGTTCGGTCGTTGGCCCTATCGACTAGGTAAACTCGTGGAAATATACACTCTTGTTCTGTTTTCTTTGCAGAATCTTTATCGAAGTTTCCATTGACAAGACACGAAACCCTTGAATTTTAAATTTATGACAATTATTAATACTTATCATAATCGTTACACAACATTAAAAAGATTTACATCCATAATATGTTAGAAAATTGCGGCAGTAATTTTAGATATTATATACATAGATGTATAATATCTTAAAATTTGTGAGCATGTGTATTGCATTTTATAATTAAAATCTCAAAGCACAGAGATAAGAAATAAAATTAAATACAATATTCTGTTGTAATTTAAATAACAAATTTTTTCTTATGCATCCAGCACTAGCTATATTTTTATCAGATTTTTATACAGACACAATAAAGTCAAACAAACATATATAAATGAAATCAATGCTCATGTACAGAAGACGAGATTATTCTGATCGAACATCTACCAGGACGGCGGGTGCATCTGCAAGACTTTTTCTGGACCGGTCTGGAAGATGCGCCGCCATGGGTGGATCCTAATCAGGGCTTAACATTTTACGAGACAAAAACGATTGTTCATACTGTCACAGTTTACACTCCAAGTGACGAAAAAAGTCCATCAGATCCTATATCACCTCATCGTCCAGATACTTACAATCCGGAATGTATCACATGCATAGAACCGACACCTAGGTTGGACGATGATCAAAGCATCGGAGTTCTTATCGGAGATGATCCAGGTCAAAGGTAATTGCAATTAATTAATGTTATATAAAATAACATACATTAAATGTTTTTTTTTTTTTTTAAATTAAAGTATTACAACGTAAGAAACAGAAAAGAGACAGAAAATATTTTAATAAATACCAAAATTTAATTTAATAATATGTTTGTAAAATTCATTTAGTATGAATATTGATAAGATAAATTATTAATAAGATAAATATCGTATTTGCAATAAAGTTTATAATAAAAAATATAAATTTGCATTAATAGATATTGGCTGTTGACGGTTCTTCGACCAGGTGAAGCCGTGCCGCCCAAAGTCGAGCTTCGGTTAGCTCGCTTGTATCGAACCGCGTTTTCCAGACAACAACAACGTCATCTTGGTCTACTATCGACGGATCCACGATCGCAAAGAGACGCTTTATTACGTGGATTAGTTGGCCGAAAGGTAAAATGTGAGAGTGTAAATGTTAATTTTGTTCATGATTCTTATTCTTCTCGATATGCACAGATTATACCGGAACATTTTCAAACTTCGTCTCGAGCAAAAGTCCGTCAAGAAGATGTTTCCGTCAGCGCAACTAAAGTTCAATCATCCAAATTAACCGTCGATAATTTATCGATTCACGAAGAAACTAAAACGAGCGTTTCGAACTTAATCGACGACAACAAATTGTATTTTCCAAACGTTTCGCAAATCAAGTCCATGAGAATGATCGAAATTCCCAGGCCGAAGACAAAGTTATTCCCGACATTCGATGTTGATGCAACAGAGGATCTCGAAAAACCTACGAAGGAAGATTTCGCTCTGAAAAAGATCATCAAGACATTAAAAGGAGATACGAAATCCTTACCTTCGGATGATGAACCTACAACTATCGCTCTAACATATATCGATAAAACTGATGATTTCAATGAGCAAATCCCGCGGGAATCGATGCCGATGTCTATAGATTTGAAGTCTGATTCAAAGTTCAAAATCGATGTTATTTCCAACCGATCGAAGGACAACGAGAGAGAAGATATACGTTCGAGACTTCGTTTAGTAGATGGCTCGATTCCGGGGATCGTAAAGGTCAGAATGCAAAATATGAGCGTTATTGAAGGAGGTGCGATGAGATTGATCTATTCGGTTCATCTCGACGATAAGCCTGTTCCCGCTGAAACGGCCGCGAGGGACATGGCGCTTCTCTCACCCCAGGAGGTCGCCCTGGAACTTGGCGCACCGGTGATTATTCAAAGCGAGCGTAAGTAAATAATGGTTTTTACTAGACAGTGAAAAAAGAAACATGAGTATATAGAAATTATTTTATATTTGTAGCTTATTTGAAAGAGAGTCGACCTCTAGCTCTATCGAGAAAACGAGATGCCTGGCTGCTGCTGATCGGTGCAGTTAGCGCTGGCGTTATTCTTCTAATCTTTGTTCTCATTGGTTTGATCTTGGCCGCCAAAAAAAAGAGAGCACATAGTGCTGCCGTTGCGCCGCCGAATAGAAGTATCCTTAAGAAAGAACGCGAATATGCAGCCACGACACCTGGTCTCGATAACGCTGCATTTTCAACATCGGAAACCGAAATTAAGGTGCTCAATATGATTTCTTTTTTTTTTTTTTTATACATACAGATCAAAATAAAAAGAATATTATTTTTTATATTAAGTATCAATTTTTATATATATATTTTAAACATTAATAGTTTAAATTTGTATTGAAAAATATTTAATGAAAACGACAAATGTACATATATTTGCTAAATTACATCATGCAGCAGAAGTATCTCATAAATACAAAAAAGAGAATACTTTATAATTTTTAAAGTTCTTATCTCGGGTGTTAAAAATTATGGAGTACCATAAGAAAATAAGCATAAAATTATTAAAATCAATACGGCACGCAAACGATCAACAAACAATGTCGGAAATTGCAAACAAAAAGAAAATTCGGTTTCTCAATGTCAAGGACGTTATTGATTCTGACAGAATTATTAGTCTCTTCCCCTGCCGAGCAAATTGTTTTGAATCGCATATCTTCGCCTTTATACAGCTCTCCCTTGTTCGCAGACGGACGGTACCAGTCAGCGACAAACTCCGCGAACTTTATCCAGAACTCCGATCACCCCCGATACGCCTGATAGTCTAGAATTGGGCATTCACGAAGTTTCCAGCGACGACGATGAGGAACCGAAAAAGATTCGCGGTTCGACTTCTTGGGGTATTCAAGAACATTCAGCTAAGAAAACAAGGTAATCAACAAAGTTTCTGACAACTAATATTTACAGAAAAATAAATAATATGTAATTTTAATAATGTTCCATTAATTTTAATATATAATAAAAATATGAAATATTCATGCGCGCAATAATTTTCTTATTATTAAATAAATATAATAATTATAAATTTCATAAAACATTGCATGCAAGAATAACAAGAACGAATGCAATGGACCAGCCCAGGACACCGGATTCGCTGACCGATCAAATAGCGACATTAGAATCTTTGGAAAATGGTTATGTAAAACGGGAAGAACCTACCGCTTCGCCGCGATCTTATTTGTCGATGCCATCGTGCAAACAATTCCCTAGCATGCGTACCGTGGAACCGCTGTCAAGAGTGTTGGAACCTGTCATGGTAATTAGCAAAAAAAAAATGTTAAGTAAAAATACATCGCTCTAAATCGGTATAAATTTTTCATATTGATGATAATATGCACTTTAGGTCAGACACTTAGATATCGATTCTCCGGAATTAGTGCGTCGTGATAGAGACGGTAATATCGACGACATATTTCTCGCGAGAACATCGAGTGACTCGAAGGATCCTGGAGCGGTAGGACCGATCGTTTGGAATCTTAGTAAACAGTTGTTCTCGACAGAAGGTAAACATATCACTTTTTCCAGCATACTGCATACTCAATTTATATTTTTGACATTTAAGAATGCTTTATTAACGACGTTAATATGCATTTCTATAACTTCGATTACGAACGAATAAATAATAATCTCATATAGATTATTGTAATTTAAAAGAATTGAAATTGTACTGTGATTTGTTCATTCGTAATCGATTATTATAAAATATAAAGAATATCTATTTCTTCACAATCTTTCAAAAGACTCAACTTGCCTAAAGGTAATGGTACATCCGAAACGGATGTCGATGGAATGTATCATCTACCATCGGGACCCGTGGGTCGCGCCAGAAGAAGACTCCACGAACTCCTCGAGGACTCATTCAGTCTCTTCGGAAGCAGAGATGTCAAGATCAAAGAGCCGCAAACGTCACAACCATCGACTTCCTTTGCACAAACGGCGGATACACTCGCCATACTGTCGGAGACGAGAGGCAAATCCGCCCACGTCAGGTACATATCCTTCTTCTTCTCCTTCTTCTTTTAACAGGTAATTAAAGTTTGTCAGATTATTACTAAATACAAACGTACATATTTTTTTCTTTTCCGGAATCGATAAAAGACATATATTTGATAAAAAACTTAATAAAAAAGATTGTTTTGCGATATTTTATATATAATTATATTTTATTAATAAGTATAATAAAAGTAATCGTATAATCATGCAGTCCAGTAGCAACACCAACAATGGAGATAAAAGCAAGACCACGTACATCGTTACCACGCAGAGATCTCGACGAGAAGATTCCAGAGACAGGTCAAGCTGAACAAATTCATTCGCGCAATGCCTGGGGTTCAAGGCCACTTAGCGCAGGTCCGTTTCACAGACCAAACTTACCGGAAGTAGATACTAGGCGTATATTGACGGACAGCAGACTTCCACCAGAAGATCCTGCGGTACCCTTGATCGCGTCGATCAAGAAGGAACTCGAAAAGTTTTCGCCTCAATAAAGCGCACGAACATAAATAGATTGCAATATTCTCGGTTAAATACTCTTGCAAATAATATATTAACTTTAAGAATTAAAAACGGTGTAAATATTTGATAAACTTTTGCCAGAAAATTTTATAACTCGACATCAAACTTTTTCACTATAATATAAAATGAAATTATTTTACATATGTCATGATAAAAGCGCTAACATTTCGCAGAAGATCATTCCGTTTAGTTTCAATGCTATGGATTACAAAATTGTGCCACTAAAATTTGACTTATCAAACAGTCGTCGTTGTACATAGTATCATATTGAACAAGTAATGATACATGTAGAATATATATATATATATATATATATATATATATATATATATATATATGCGTAGAATACATTTACAACTTTCATACAATCATAAATAATTAGTTTGATTTATGTAAAAAATTATGAAAGATATTAAGTACAGGATTAACTATCTTGTTATTCCAATCCGTCCAACATATGTAGAGAAACATATTTATAACTGAAATACATAATAAATATAACTTATATAGGTAACATATATAACGCGTGTGCGTTATTTTATTAAATCTATTCTATATACATATATATACAAAATAATCACAAAAATATATAAAATTAATATATAAAATTAATTTTTTTATTGGAATAGCAAACATGTGTGTACGTGTGAATGTAATATCACGAGTTGTGTCTTTAGGCAACTTTCACTACTTCTACGAAACGATCGTTATTACAAAAATCTTTGTACGTATGTTCGTGATAGAGCTTAAAGTCTGGATATTTTTTTGTGAAAAATTGTATATATTCGGGATGAGAGGGATCAACTTCCAGAAAGAGACGTCCACCAGGTTTCAATACTCTGGCGGTGTATCGTAAGAGTGGCTTGATTACTTTTAGTCCATCGTCACCGCCATCCAATGCCCTGAGATCCTCATAACTGCGTACAATAAATGACATTATAAATTATTTATAATTATTAAAAAATATGCAATTACGTTGTATATTACATCCTTATCTCGGGCTGCAGTTTTGGTATGTTTTTCGTCGGTACGTAAGGCGGATTACTGATTACAAAATCAAACAATCTTGAATTTAGATCCACGTCACTGGCACCATTAAATTTCTTGGAAACTTCAACAGTTGCGTCCGGTCTTAGAGTTGCGTGTATTACTACGATTTGATTCGTCAAGTTCAATTCGTCCCGATTAGTCATGGTTAAATCGCACGCATGAGGATTTGCATCAATCGCTATGCATTTGATCTGAAAAAAATATACGTTATACATATATATCCCATTATATATATATACATATCAAATTCTGTTAATTATTGATTGATTTAGCAAAACGTAAAATATCACGATAACGTTATAGCACGTTATGTACACCTTTTTACAAGCGTGAGCGAGAGCCAATGATATTGCACCTGAGCCGCAACCGATTTCCAGGATTTCGCAACTATCGAGTTGCGACGAATTCAGTCTCTTCAATAAATAGTCTACTAATATTTCCGTCTCCGGACGAGGAATGAAAATCGGTGGCACAAGTTTCACGGTGATGTCTCGAAAATCCCACTCGCCGATAATATACTGAACTGGCATTCTGCAAAGACTCGGCGTTGATGAGCGAGCGTGAAAGACTTCGCAAAGTAGAATCCAACATATGATATATCATAGGCTCTTTTAAGGGCATCTTACCTCGATAACCGACATTCGCACAACGACTTCAATTTTTCGATCTGGCTTGCATTGAGTCGGTCATTTCTGACGTTCAAAATATCTATTATCTGCAAATATAATAATAAGAAAAAATTATTTCTATTATTATTATCTAACAAAATCTAAAAATGCGTTTTATTAGAAAAAAAATTAAACTTTATTAATTTTTTTTATATAAGATATATTTTATCTGTCATATTATCATCCGTTTTGTTAACATTGTTATCTATCCCTATATTTTTCATAGTAATATATTTTTCATATTAATATATTTTCATATTAATATATTTTCATATTAATATATTTTACAAAAGCAGTAAATACTTAAGAAATATAACAGTCATAAAGTTTAATAATATTTAATTGATAGTCATAAAATTCGCGCCAAACAGCTGCTCCAATAATTTCGAGCAAAAAATGTAACGGTAGAATAACGCGCATGCGTTAAACAAAATACGTACGAAAAGCTAATTGTCAATCAATTTCACATTGAAAAAAAATAGCGACATTACCTTCTTGGTTCCTATAACGTGCGCCACTATGTGTTCTATCGACTCTACCGGCTCCCTTATGCCCTCGCTCTCAAATCGGCGACTCCATTGATCAATAACATCGCCGACGGTACATTCACACGCACTCGAACTGAACGACCGTCGCTTTGGATGTCTCAACGTGACAATGCTGTGATTGTTAAGCATCAAACATTGCACATAGGTAGATATGGACGAATTACTGAAGACAGTACGCGTCTTCAGGATACTCCGACACCACATGATGTTTTCATTAAATGCTGCGGAAGCTGCGAGATGCAGACTTAAGATGTTAGCAGATGTCACTGATGTTGTGCCACGAGCTGATAGATCATGTTAGATATTCATCGAAAATTATAAACGTGTTTTAAGTTTTGTTATGTATAGAAACTGCTGCCAGCTAGCGAGATGACGATCAGTTGAACGCTTATCGACTATACAAGACAAAGCAATATATAAAATTCAAAAAGGATAAAACAATGTATAAAAAATAAGTACAAGTTGTTTGAAATACAGAAAATAATAGAGTTATTTTTTATGCAACAGCATAGATGTAAAAAAATAGTATTTTTCAAAAATAACATTTTATCAAGAGAATAGCTTTATACGTTTCGACAAAAACTTTTATGTTATTGGTTTTTTTTTTCTATAGAATATGCACTATACAATTATGTTACTAATTATTTTTTCACTGAGTTTATATATTTAATTATTATCAAGTCACATTGTTATACATTGTATTCATATTGAAGCGCACTGAAATATCAATACTTAATTAATTTCTTTTATCAAAATTCACATCTATCTGATTCTCTAACCGACTGATGGTGAAAGCACTCTCTTTATTCAGAAAACGGCCAGAGACGAGATAAAGTCAAAGACCTGATCTGTTTTAGAAGATGCCGCTAAAGCCATTCTCGGCCAGCGGATCGAAAGGTTTAAAGACCGCTCACGCATGCGCGGATACGAAAGCATAACTGTCTGGAAAATAATGGTGCTGGCTGGCTAAACAGACCGTTGTCTGGCCAAAGGCGCTAGCAGTCGCCACCGGCCCTGCTCCCAATCCACGCTGCCATGACAGTTCTTCTGCGTGTCGCGGCGAGTGCACTGAGTACCAACGCGTTTAAAGAGCGCCGCTGTTGAACACTCGGCTGATGTACTTATCTGCGTTGCACTGCGAAAAGATCGACCGAGATCCGATCTCGGCTCGTTAAAGTGCTGGAGCTGCAGCGAACCAACTCTCGTACGAGTTGACTAGGTCGGCCAGGCGCGGCCGCCCTAGGTGTGCTGATCATCATCACTATCATCACCAGCGCGAGTCTCGCGAAACGCGAACGTGCGTCGTA
This sequence comes from Cataglyphis hispanica, assembly GCF_021464435.1. Lineage (NCBI taxonomy): Eukaryota > Metazoa > Arthropoda > Insecta > Hymenoptera > Formicidae > Cataglyphis > Cataglyphis hispanica. Next base: position 1,311,645 of record NC_065954.1, on the reverse strand, counting down.
GATATCCGTGTGTAAAGTGGCGCGTGTTTTGACGACGGTGTTGTCGATGTAATGCGTGTTCCGGAATCCCCCACGCACGCACGCACGCACGTCTGGCTCGCTGTCAGTTTCGGAACACTAAGTACTAGTCCGTATCAAGACGCTTCTCCTGGATTCGGACGATCGATGCGCCTCGTCAAACCTCATAGGTAGGTAGGAAGCCTTCTACGAGACTAAGGGCTATCTACTTTCCTTGAGCGTAAAATAAAAACCTTTCACGCGCTTTTCGTAGTAAAGCATAAAGTGTAGTCTCGCAAGTATCGATCGCTACGAGACATTTCGAATAACTCGTTGGAAAGGTCGCGTGTCTCGGAAAATTCGCCGGTAATGCGTGTAATTTCTATGGGAAAAAAATTTGGGGCTTCTGAAAAAATCCAGCTAAATTTCTACAGAACTGTCAGAATTCAAAGTTTATTGAAATTCAGATTTTTTTTAACGGTTCATTGAATCAAATCAAAACCTTTTCCTTAGACAAAATAATTATTTAATAATAGTAAAACTTTTATTGTTTTTTATTCATCCCTCTTGCGTACTCGAATCGGAGTGAATCGATGCGTTGATCGCGGTCGAAATTTTCGGAGCAGTCCGCGTGCTCCGAAAAATACGCCGGCAACGAGCGCGCCGTACGCGACTCAGCGTACGAATGATCGATCGATACGTGAATTCGCCGGCGTAGACCAACGGGATTTTCCGCCCTTGAACGAACAATATGGAATAAGGTGTGGTAGAAAACGAGCCTGCCGTTTGCACCCCGCGAAACGAATAATACCTGTGTTGCAGATAATAAAAAAACACGCGCGATGATAAAGAATACATGCACAGATTTATTTATTTTATCGCCAACATGTCGTTTGCATTTCCATGTGGATGCGATAGTTTAATGATGTAAGATCGTTTGCACACTTCCGCATGTTTCGATTTAATTTAAATTATCTTCTCTTTTAGTACACGTACGAGAAAGTGTGCATAAGAGTGTACAATTAAAATGTGACTGAAATATATATCTTTACGTTAGTAATAGTTAATTGTCGCCTTTCTAATTTTCTACGCTCTCGTAGGTTTCAGAATCCAGTTATGACTTCTTAATCGCTTTCCGCGAGGTCATGCAAATGTGAGTAATGAAAATACGAAGGCTCGTTCGATGCATTGTATTCTACGTAATATGTCTTATATGAAAAAAAAAAAGCGATCATTTTTAAGTGAATCGTAATTAAATATTTAATTATTCAACTGATTATTTAATTTTATTTCTAATACGCAATAAGGAACACGCACGTCGATAATCGCTGAGATAATTGGTCGGATGCTATTCGACAACTTTCTTATTTCGCTGACGACTACGCGACGACAAGAATGGGGCGTTATTAGCGTTTCGCGAAGATAAAAAGAGAAAAAAAAGAGAGAAAAAGCCTTCTTTGCACCAAACAACGATTGCGTTATCACCGCTTCTCCCGCCAGTGTGTTAACGAACGAGAAATCCGCGAGTGAGTTCGCTGCCGCCTCGTTTCCGCATACCTCGCGGTCTCGAATGCCGGAAGCATTCAGTCATGAAGCAGTTTGGTTCACATCCTTGCGTATTAATATGCGGGCGACCTTCGGTCGAGAGACCGGTACGCATTAATTGTATCAAGGGAATACAATGTCGATGACGGAAAGATGCTCTACATTCCTACGAAATGCATCTCGCGAATCACCATTGAAGAATGCGATGATTCTTGTAACTGACGCGTTTTCTCCGATGAATTCCAGGGGACGATCCTGAGGGCGACTCGATGAACGCCGCGTCGTTGCCGGTCGATAGGGTGCACCGATACGCTTCGGGGCAAACCGGAGCGTTGGTGGGAGTTTTCTCGGACGCAGGATCGAGCTTATCGCGAAACGAATCGTGACAGACGGCTGTTTCTTTTCGAGTCTCATTGCAAGTGTCGGGCGTCGCGGCATCGGTGACGAGGTGATGTTCGCGATTTGACGTACCACGCATGGCTAATATAACGGCGATAACCGATAGCTCAATCGCGAATCACGACACACGCTCGCCGGTTGTTTCCACGGACGATACTGTGATCACATATATGCACACTGTGATATATACGTAATATATACATATATATATATATATATATATATATATATATATATGTTACGAGGTGCGAGAAATCGAGACTGTTCGCGATTGCGTCGCGTAAGGTCGCACGTCAAGCACATTCAAGCAATCGAGAAACGAGATATCTCGTATGTTATCTCTTTCTCGCGTTCGGTTTGGGAACGTTTAACGAGTGAGGAAGATGTTTAACTTTATGAAGAAGGCCGCGGAGAAGGACGACAAGGAAAAGCGGAAGCGCGAGAAGAAGGAACGGAAGGATGTCAAAAAGCGCGATCGCAGCAGCATGTCCGCGGAGGAGCTTTTACGATTGGACGAGGTGAGAACATTGTTTTTGCCAAGGAATACCTGGCTTTAAATATTGTCTTTTTCTTATCTATTATGCTCATAGATATAATAATTAAGGCTTAATAATGTAGGTTTTATCAGTACGTGACTTGGTTTCATATTGCAATGTTTGGTTATCGCATCCTCGAATAATAAAGTGGGTGTCTACTGATATTGCATGTAGATTTACGCGAGTTGCACAAAGATATCGATATCTTGTTCGAGTTTTTTATCTTCGTAAATGAGTTATCGATACTGAAAGGCAATAAGGTTTTTTCGCGAGCTTTCCTCAGGGATTGATGTAATTAATAAATGGATTTAAATTAACGCGATAAATATATTATATATTGCTTTTTAAAAAATGGATTTATTATAAAGATAATAATATTATCGGTAAGAAAATTTTTAAAAATATATATAATACTATTAGTGCAGAAAAGATTTTGTTTTGAAAAACTTTTGTTCTTTTCTGTAGACTCAGTTTTGTCGCCGGTTGGATGCGGTTTCACGCGATAAAAAGTATCGTTCGCGAAGTAAGCATTCGTTACACGAAGTGAAAATTGCAAAATTATTCTGCGATATGGAGAACGCGTTTACGCAATCTCATCGTACGACAAAAAATAAGAATGGTTTCTTGAGAAAAATTGTAAGACACCATTTATCATTAATGTTCTCGGAGTAGATGATTCGAAAAAATTCCTTTTAAAAATGTTTCTTACTTGTCAGAAATTTCGTTACAGGTCCGTAGATCACTGAAGATTCCCGGTCGCCGGAAGGAGAAGGAGAAGCTACCGAGCGGTATCACAGCAGATTACAGCGCGTCTTTTTTCGCGCATCTGGACCGCGATCTTCTAGACGCCACGCAGAATGCAGACTCGGGTCCAGGCTCGACGATCAGCGCTGGTACCAGCAGTTGGTCTAGTGTGAGAACACCCGACGGTTTGATGCAGAGCGACTCGTCGGAGGCATCTCTCACCTCACTAACGACGACCACAACTACATCGTCGACGACGACGAGTCATGCAGGTGGCAAGAATCTGCCGCCATTGCCGCCGAAGCCGCCCAAGCGAGGAATTCTCAAGGGGCCTCGATTGAGTGTCAACAGCGGCATCGTGAGTGTTCTTCCGGAGGAGAACGCGCTGCCGAATGGCACTGAGACGAGTTACCAGGAAGCCAGCAATCTGCTAGTGAGAAATACTCTTCAGAATGAGGTGATAGCGTATCAGAACGTGCCGACTCATTTCAACAGCGTCCTAAACAAGGACGAGACCTGCAGCGAGGAGGAGACAGTGTGTCAGGCCACGTGGCGCGTGGCCACTACGCCGCAACAGACCGTACTACAACAACAACAACAGCAACATCATCAAATCGACGCCAAACTGCTGCAGGTTAGATAACATTCAGCTTTCTCTTTCCGATTCGCGCCTTACACCTGCAATGTGAAATTCGATTATTATAGTTATTTTCAAATAATGCGAGACACTGATGACTGTTCATAATTTGATATAAATAGGCGAAAAATTTTCTCGAAACAACAAGCAAAAGCGAATTGTGTCTTTCATAATTTACACTTTGCGTGTGATCGTCAAAATATTTTTTTGCTATATAACACATAGAATTATTCTTATTAAACATTGTAGATTTTTATCACATAAATTTTAAACGTGGATAACTTTCAATAATCATTATTTTAATTTTCTCTGACAAATAAAAATATCATTAACATTTTATGATATTCAAATTTTGTGTCGTTTCCATTTCCAATGATTGTTTAAATCGAGATCTTAATTGTACATTAAAACATCTTTTCGATATACTTAGGTCGTCACTAGTGCTAGTCCATCCGCGGATTCCTTGACGGACACGACAAACTCGAGTTTTGCCACGCCACCGTTTAGTTTGTCGCCTGTCGGCGAGTCCCAGGGTTTCTCGAGGTGGCGCTCATCGGTCTCCTTCGAGGAGCAGGGGATCGAGCTGCAGCTGCCGGAGCTCGTGCCGCTCGAGTTACCCGAACCAAGGGAGCTCACCATTCAGAGGCAGCCGCCGCCGCGAAATGATTTCGGCTTTTCCCTTCGTCGCGCAGTAATCGTCGAACGTGCGGCAAATGGCGTCACGCAGATGAGACCGGTAATCTTCGCTGAACCCGGCGCCCTAGTCCAGCATAACAACGACACGGGTCTATTGCCCGGTGACAGGCTGATCGAGGTCAATGGGATCAACGTCGATGACAAATCGCGCGAGGAGATTATCGATCTCATCAAGAGCTCCGCCAGCAGCGTCACTGTGAAGGTAACTTTTACTTTAGCATAATTTAACTCGTATAATAATTTCACATTTCATCGTTTTGAATTAATTTTATATGTTCAAAAATATTGTCTGTATTATAAAACGTTTAGAGCAATATACTATAATAATTTAAAGAAAAAAATCAATATAATCTCATCTATGTATTTTGCAGAGCAATATCTTTTTTCTTTCATGTAAGATTATTTGAGATGATACGAGATGTTAGATTTTATATCTAGAGAGATAAAATACTTCTATTTATGTTAGATTTGTTACGAAAGCGTTATAGTTAAACGATGAGAATGCTCGAAGCATACCTTAGACATTGTCTAAGCGATAGCACTCTCTATACCTCATCCTTTTCTCTTCTCTAAACCGTACCGGTCGCGTCGAATAATGTCGATTTCTCATACTCTGTAAACAAACCTTTCTCTTCCCAAATATACAGCAACGGAGCTTATTAGCATAAGTGCAACTTGAAATTTTATATTTACCGGAAACTAATCATTCAAACGGTCCGTGTGGTGTGACGACATCACACTGCAACGACTTTATATTTAATTATCAACCAGTAACGATAACAATTATTAGCTTATCGTCCGCTTATCTCTTATCGTGATCATCGCGTCTGGCCTTGGATTTTCTTAAAACAAATTGCTTGAAAAACGCGTGCGGATATCCTTTGATATCGCATAGAAAAATCAATACTGAATGTAGTGAAAGGGTGTTGAAGAATCCTTAGATCGTAGAAAGAGGTCGGTTAAGTGTCGTTTCGTAGACTTTTGATATATTGCAGCGACGAAACGTATTGCTTTCTACTAAATGACTGACAATTCATTTTAATTTATAATTTTATTTTGATTTTAATCAAAAAATATGAGATAGCTGAATATTTTTCTTACTGAATAAAATAATTTAATTTTTTTTATTAATTTTATCAATTTTTTATTAAAAGTAAAAAAAATCTATATTTTTACGTCTCATGATAAATCATATTAGTATAAAAGAAAAAGAGAGAGAGAGAGAGAGAGAGAGAGAGAGAGAATGAGAGAGAGAAATACATCAATTTCATTGATACTCGCTATATCGTGTCGTTAAAAGTGAATGAATGCGCAAAACGAACGAGCGGTCTGGTAGGACCGGTGATTGTCGTGCAATGTCGGCTGATTCATTGCCACTGATGGCAACGAATATAGCAAGATAGTGAGTCACGGTCCTTCTAATAAAACTATACTCAAGGGGGGGAAGCGATACTGTCATATGAAAATAGCAGCCTTACCGAGAATTCGATCTTTTCTTTTGTCATCACCGCCGGGCCAAATATCTATCTTGAGGGCACACGCATCTCATAAAGAGAAGTCAAACGGTGAGTTCGCTGGAATCTGAAAACAAAAAAGTAAAAGGGGGCAGCGTGGTGGAGACGCCCAAGTCTATCTGACCTTGCCCCGTAGCGCGGAATTCTAAAAATGCCGCCACGTTTCCACGGCAGAAACAAAATGTGTACAATCCATGTGTTGTCCGTTCTCCCTTTCACTGCGCGTCACACGCGCACAATGTATTCTCCGGGGTGGATTGTACGATTAATCCGGAGATTTCGTGCGTCAACGCGCATCAGGAAACGTCGAAGGATCGATATACGCATTTCCATACTGCATTATAAATACATTCCTTTCTGAAAAACAATGTGCAGTAACATATGGAGAGATGGAAATCATATGATGATAGGAAAATAGACAATAATATATTTAAGTATAAGTGACCAGCTTTATTTGTGTCTAAAACTCACAAAGAAGTTGTAATGTTGAATATTTCAACTCAACACGTAGACACCCGAAAATGTTAGGTATGTAAGAGGATGAGTAGGAGAGAAAGGAAACAAGCGTTAGAACGAGAGCGATAGATGTAGAGGGGGAAAAACCGGATGTAATTCGCTCACAAGCCGAGCGTGTTATGTGCTGCATACAGGGTGTGTCAGAACTTGCATATTTTTTGCTAGAGATTCTTCAGCAAGCTTTAGAATTCTTTGTAATTTTTCTTGTCGCACAAATATCTTTCTAAATAAACTACAGTTCTCAAAATTGTCGTTATATTCGTGGCATACCAGATCGTGTGTGCGTTTTCATTTACTTCAACTCGCAATTTCCATCTGTCATCGCTGAAATTGAATGGCTATCGAATGGTGAACGGTAAATATTGGAGAAGGCTAAATCTAGTGTTGCAAGTCTCTCAATATATAAACGGGAGAGATCCGGTCCTCATGTTCTCTTCCTCTCTTTTCTTCTCTCTCTCTCTCTCTCTCTCTCTCTCTCTTTCTCTTTCCGCAGCATGGTAGCAAGTCTCGGTAGAAAAGAGAAACGTGACGTGATTTACATATTTGTGTATAGATAACGTATAGGCGGGTCGGCCTCTCGGTCAACATCCTGCTTCCTGTTCACGGTATGTCGCATGAGCTGAGCCTCGTGCGCGCGTAAGACACGCACGTGCCCCGTTATACACGCCCGACAATAGATGAAGTGTGCGAATCGAATACGCAGACACGTCGATAGGGTGTCGTTCGTAACGGTTAATTAGAATCAAGGGCTAACAAGGAAAGGGATATATAATATGTGTACTAAAATAAAATAAAAGCTCTACGTTATTTTTCACACAATGAAGCGGTAAAAACATACCTATCGCTTTACATTTATATTGCGCGTGGACGCGATTTCGTGTGACGCGACTATTCATAAACTGAATGTTCGTCGCAATTGCTGGCGTGCTTGTGTGATGTATGCGTATTATAGATATTAACGCGTCGATCTTGTTGCAGGTGCAGCCCGTCGGCGAGCTATCGGAGTTATCGAGACGCGGCGGCTGTGACGGACGTCAAGTCGAATTGGCATCTGCAAATATCCGCAGCGGTACGCTTCGTCGATCCGGCAGTTTGCGGTTTCATCAAAATACAGTAAGCCTATCGCCACACACAGTTGCCATCCAATTTAACTCTTAAATGCTTAAATGTTAACGAGTCAAGTTTGTCGAGATCTTCTTTTCGAAGGAAAGGAGAAATAAATAAGAAAGAGTGTAAAACTATCTTTTCTAACTTTAAGTGGATAACGTGAGAATTCATTGAAAGATGTAATTAAAAAATCACGTTATTGACTTGCATCATTTAAGTTTTCACTACTTAAATCGTCACGCATGAATTATTTCACTATATTATATCAGGCCATCCTTTTTTTTCTGCTCGATCACATTTCTGAGATGTGTGTTTCAATATATGAAACATAATTTCATACCTTATAAAGTTTATAACAAAATACACATTATATATATATATATATATATATATATATATATATAAAAAGGCCGAGGAATAAAGGGGGCATGAAAATTGGATATAAAAGGCAATCGATTTAGCGAAGGATGCGCAGAGAGATGGAAGAATGACACAAAAGGTACAAAAAATGCATCGGAATTCGATAGGACTACAGCGTGAGGTAGCAGCGTGGAAGGAGGAAGACAATAGTAGAGACGCTTCACTTTCCACCCACATTCCCTAGAGCAACGCAGTGGCATAGCAATCGCGTAACGGTACATCTACTGCTTCGTACCGTAATATCTCGTTTCCGCCGAGGTTCGAGCTGCTGTCTAGCTATGGGCGTAACTTGTTACAGGAGAAAGCACAATTATTTCGCAAATTTGTCACACAATTCGCAATTTAGCAGAATATTCCAGAAATTTGAAGAATTTATTATGAACATTTTTTTTATTTACGTGGGAAGAATTATTTTCAGCAGATTTTTAAGACAAACAAACATTTTTAATACTTTAAACGGAGATTCGGAATTTGATATCATGTTGTGTTTATCGCTTAATCTTTTCGATTTGAGATCTTGCAATGGATATATCTATCGCGAAGCGTTAATAATCGAGAATCACAATTTGCGTTAAATTAATTAATTGAAATTAAATGAAATTTAGCAATGAATAATTTTTTTATATCGCCGACCATAGTCGACACTCGGTATATGTGAACGGTTCACGGTTATCCACTACAGTCGGTGATCGTACCGAGAAAGTTAAAAGTCAAAGCTCTATAATATTAATACCGTAAATAAAGCAACAATATCAGAATGCGGAAAAAAGAATCAAAATGTAATCTACTATCTAATCTCCTATTAATTTTCCGAATTAAGGCTTGATATAGACAGAAACGAACATGTGTGTCTTGTTATTTCTGCATAATATTTCATCGATAGTCCTTCTTCATTTCGCGGCTTTGTTGCTAGTCGAGAGCTTACGGGCTTTCGAGCTGCCTTCATTAAATTAAACCATCATGTGGCATAATACGCAGTCCTACTCATCATCGTGTATAAAAGCGAAACACTGACAAACACGTTGAAAATGAGCAATATCGTATTCCTACTTGAATTCCATTCATGAAGAAGAAACTCTACGAACCGTATTATTAAAACATTTAGCATTTAACTTCATTTTTTGTCTCTTTACAATTAATGAATTTGAAAACTATTATCGACCCATAAAATTTTGATGATATTGTATTTTTATGATGTGATCAGAATAGATTGAAAAAAATGATATGATACGTTTTTGTGAGGAAGATAGGTAATTCAATTTGATCAGCTGTGTACACTTTTCTAATCAATCTCACGATTTAAAATCAGATTGCCAGTCATATTAAACGATAGATAAAAGAAATAACGCAATTTTCCCATAAACGAAACATTATACGAGCGTCGCGTCATAGAGACGAAACGTTGTTGCTCGCTATTTGAAGCGAACAGCGACGTATCATAATTGACAATTAGATCTAACAAAATGCGATTTGTGTCAGTGCTAAAATGCATAGTAAAATCGCACGACGATATTTACTGACTGCCGGTAAAGCCTACAGTATAGTAGCACAGTAAAGAACGTGCTGCCGACATATCGTTTTACAGAACATTATAGTACGAGCAGCACTCTTCCTATATTTCGCTGAAGATCATTTTTATTAAAATTTTATTATATGTATATTAAACAAGCATTCAAGAAAAAAGCATAAATATATTTATTAAAAAAATACACATATTTAAAATATATTTAAAAAAATATATATATATATATATATATATATATATATATATTTAATATTTTAAAAAGATTGTAATTCATATCTTATAAAATGGATAATAATTTAAAAAGATAAGTCTCAAAAAAGAAATTCTACAATAAAATTTGCCTTTCTCTAAAAATCAAATCTAAATAACGTGTATAAAATTTTCTAAACATTTCGTTGCGATTTCATTGCTTTAGTATTGTGGACATTATTTCTGAGATCAATGAAAGAGAGTTGTATTTCAAGATATCAAGGTCTTGCAAAGTATCTACATATACCAAGAAATTATAGAGCGATTGGCGAGGCTATTAATCAAAGAACCGACAAATTTGCAAAATATGAACTTGGTATTACGATATACGGATCGCAGCATCCGCGTAGCTTCGCTTTCTCTCCTCTCTCTTTCTCTCCGTATAAGTACTACATAAATGTCAAATTACGTAATTAGAATTGCACGTTACGCGTGCTATGCTAAATAATTACGCCGTTACCGTCGTAACACTATTATTATGCCCGCGAGGAAGGTACTAGATATGCGCGCGCGATAATATCTCTGATCCAGCCAAGCTGGTTACTTGTCGCAATATGTAGGCCAATAATGCATATTTTCGATCACGTATATGCACTTGCGCGAGCTAAGAACGCGAGCGAATTTTGCAGTTTTTCTTTTCTATCTGCAAAATCGCTCGCCATTAAATGCAATGTCGCAAATTTTTTAGTGATATATTCATTAAAAACGCACATTGTAAACTCTTATCAGATAATTTTTTTTAGATCGATTTATGATAAATTCATAAGGAACAAAAATATCTGAACATACAAATACATGATAACACATTCGGTGCCAAAACATCCATGAATGCACAATCTTGGCATATGATGTCAGCGTTCATCACCTATATAAATATCGGGTATTTGGAAAGAATGGATTGCCCACGCAAGGAGCTGCGAGGGTTTAACGGCCTCTTGTTATGCGCATCTACGACTTTTAAAAACTGTTACGATATATCGCACTGATAAATCACATAAAAAAGATTAAGCTCCAAGTTTAAATATATCGAAAGCAGAAATATAAATAATAAAAAATCAAATATTATTCTTCTTATTTAACTTTAATTGGACTTTACGCGAGCAGAATGTTAATATAATGTGAGAAAAATAATTACGCAAAAAATATTTCCATTGAAATGTTGAAGAGGCATCATGAATGAATATACATATCATCTTAAGTATTAAAATCCAGGCAAAAATAGCATTCGTTTAACTTTCCATCGGCGTTGCGCTATTTCGCAAAAATGAATAGGCTATTCAAGCTGTTTTGCCGCGCGAATAAATTTGCATGCAGTTGCGATCGGCAGGCAAAAGGCAAAGTCGGCATTCACGAGAATGCGACGTCGGGGCGTAATTTGAATTTTATGCACGTAATCGCGGTGACTCCACGTACATATGTGAATACTTACACACACACGCGCGCGCGCACACACACACACACACACATATATATATATATATATATATATATATATATATATATATATACATATATATGCGCTTACGTTCGTGCCCTCTTATCTGCCTACGTCGATGCGTGACGGCGTTAACACGCTACGCGCCGTCAACGCCTGGTAGTGAGAGGCATCTTGATTGCAACAGAAAGATGCCGCGTGCATTACAGCTGATTCTTGGCGCCTCTCTAGCACTGTCCCTCACTGTCCCTCACTGTCCTCGCCGTCGTCCCTCTCTCTCTCTCTCTCTCCAATGTAGATGCGAATGAAGGTCTCAATGTACTCTCTTACTCCGCTAAAGAATTAATCCAGTTTCATAATGTTAACATATATTTTTTGTTTTTTTAATAAAATTCGACTCTTTAAGGATTATAAATAGTTAAATCTAACACGTATAATGTTTCTTGTATGGTATAGCACTAGGAAATAGTATTTCTGTCTCTTATTATAGATATAGTTTTTATATTCAAATATAATTACTTAAAAGAAAATAAATTTTATTAAGGGTTGATTAGAAATCAATAAAAATAATATCAGCGATGCGTTTTAAATAGTTATATCGTGAATTGATATTCAGATACAGTGGATTTATGCGTGTAGGAGTTTCTGTATCAGCCGTGCCAACGAACTTGTTTCAAATCGGATCATGAACCGCGACTTAGACGCCCGCATTTAAGCGTGTTACTCGCATTCGCGATGTGGCTATGCTGTTACAGATTTATAACTCTCGTCTGCTGCAATCGTACCAGTCAATCCGATCTCTCTATCAACCTCAGTCATTGAACATCATTTTTTTCCTCCAAATCAACATTTAGTTTTTATTCCAATGCCAAAAGTTTCGAACGTTTTTATCTTCTCGTATCTGGTCGGTCTGTCTCGTAACAATCATCGCGATTTGGTTTCATAAAATATTCTTATGTGATCTATTTATGCATTGAATTTCCACTCCTTTTCTTCCTGCCTTCTAATGGATATTTAACTCTCTTCATGATGTTTATTTCATTTAGATACCTTTCTTAAATCCACCACCTACAACTGGTCTCAATCGCGCCTACGCCGATCATGTTACAATGTGCAAGGTCGATTTAGCAATTCGCGCGACATGAACGCTAAAGGACACGTTCTCCACTTTCTTTTTTTCCCTCCTTCTTTCAAGAACTTGGAGTGGCCTCGAGTGACCTTCCAACATGGGAGTCTATCGGTATTTTCGATGCCTTTAACAAGTGCGTGAAATTCATAATTGATTAGATAAAACCAACAATTTTGTAAATCTTGAATTGATTATTAATTTCTCTCCCTCGAAAATTTGCGCGAATACGATGAGGAAAAGATTGCCTCGCGTTACATCACATTACGAGAAGTAACAATTATTGGAATCCGTTTGTTCATTGAACGCGGCGTGTCAAGTTACTTCGTCTTATTTGTCGTACATGCTCTCGCACGAACCACATCGACAGAGATCCGGCCGTTTTAATCTACACTTTAATTCCAGCTCTTCCACTTCTATCTCCTCGTCGTTTCGTTCGTCGGTGCACCGCAGCGCATAAAAAAGCGCATAGCGCAAATTGCTGCGCGGAACAATGTAACTGTGAAGCCTGCTCGCACATTGCGAACCATGAGAAAAATTTTCCGTTCTGTCAGAAGTTACTGGCAGATAACTTTCAAAGCCACGCATAAGGTTTAAAATGCTAAAGATTGCTCTTGATCGGCGCGTATATGTATCTCGCAGTATAAAGCTATTCTCGTATTGACCATCTATAATTATACTGCATTACTCGTGATAATTTGTGCCAGCTGTGTCTGCGTCATTTCGCGTTGCTAATTTCAGCCTAATTATTAGCGCTTATGTGCATACAGAAGTAAATCATGTTGTCTGTTTCTAATTTTTTTTTTTTTTTTATTTCTTTTATCTGATTCTTTAAATAAATCATATTAAGACACTATATGACGACCTTTTGATAGAAAGAAAGAGAAAAAGAGAAAGAAAAATAGAGGGAAAAAAAAAAGATTTGAATTTTTAAATAGCTCTTCATTTTGAAATCTGGCCTAGAGCTGCACTGTATGTAAATTTTTTTTATCTGTTTCTAATTTGTTGATCTGACATCCTACGCATTGCGGATAAAACGTAACAAAGAAATTGTCGTGTAGCAATCCACCCACATTGCGATCGATTCATATTTCTCATCTCTGCATTAAAACATCCATTATCGAACAATGACAATGATGCGTCATCGATCCTGCATAATTTACAAGCTAGAATCTAATGTCTTTTGAAAACTAATTGGCTCAATTTTTCACAGCCGATTGAAAGTCACATGTCCTTGCATGGTATTATCTTTGTTTCCGAATAGTTTTGCAAGTTTTAACTGATAAAAAAAAAAATTCTAAGAGAACAGAGAAGGAGGAAGAATGAAAGCTTATTAATTGTCTTGTTTCATTCAATGTATTATATCGTATATCGTTCCATATATTTATAGTCGAATATTGTATTGTATGCAAAAAGCAAATTATCGTGCATCTAGAATTTCTGCCCACATTCTTGTCGCCAATATGGCTGCGATAGCAATATTCGGAGCCCAAAGAGCTAAACACCGACTTCGCCGTATTATATTATGTCTTTCTGTACAGCGTGTTTGGCATGGCGATGTCGGGGAACTTGCTTTGGTTGGACGCAATCTCGCGTGTTACGAGTTTCTTAAAATAGCAGCTCATTGCTCCCTCGAATCTTCACGAATGCGTTTCTCTCAGCACGTGCGATGCACGCATTAAGCCGCCGTCTTAACGCGTCACACGTGACCAGTCCATAAATGTTTTTTTTTTGAGATTGATTTTTTTATTACGATGCTATAATTATGTAAAATAAGAATAAAAATTTAATGGTAGCGTTATTATATCCGATAAATTTTGGATGTAAAATTTGAATTAAAAAAAAAAAAAAATATGCAAATAGGGAAATTTTTATAAAATTAAGAAATATAAGAACTCTTATTGCCGTTAATTGTTACAGTCTTGTATAATAAGACTAGAGTTATTTAAATAATAGATTTTCTAAGCTTCTACAGAATTCCCTTCTGAGAAAATCTATATATAAACACTTCTGTATTGCTCCATTTCCTTTACTTCTCGCTCAAAAGCGAGCTTACGAAAGCGTTTACGGGAGTTTTGCACGGTAAATGGTAGCTGTATATATTCGAAATAAATGATCGAGTCAAATATTTCTCAGAAATGGTTCTTGCTCGCATCACGTTTCCTTAAGTTGGATCTCTAAGAAAAACCTGCATTTAACATCAAATTATAGATACATTTATATCATTACATATATATATATATAATTTTACTTTACATTAATATTCATCTAATTATAAATATAAATGTGTGTATGTTGAAAATAATATTTTAAATTTTGAATAATAAATTAAACGTAGAATTATAAATTTTAAAGTAGACCACACGATTTTTCTGAGCTTACAATTAGTATTTTTTTTATTGAAACATTCCTCAAACAACATTAACGAAAGTTAATAGTCGTGAGAAATATTTTTAAATCAGATGTCATTCAGATTTTGAAGTTTCGCTAACCACACCTCGATCAGTAATCGTCCGCGGAAACAAATCGGCCTACTGGCCGACTGTTTGTCGTCTGTATAATTTGCGGAGGAAGGACGTGTCTAAAGTAACTGAACGAGTGTATAGTCGGCTGGTCGACTGATGGAGAAACGGAGAAGGGATTTCTATATGACGGAGGCGAGAGACGAAGAAACGTAGTGAGCGAGCGGGAGAATTACATTTTGTGATGGAGAGAAAGAACTCTCAGGCGGCTCTCGTGGGCACACACGCCTCTCTCGTTCTCCTCTGAAGACAGAAAGAGAGAGAGAGAGAGAGAGAAAAAGAGAGAAACCTGTCTCTGTCTCGGAGCACCGGCGTTGCCTCAGTCGACACTAGAGAGACCCGCGATGCTCCTCGTGATCGTGTTCTGGTCCCTCGTGACTGTCACCGTCGTACATGAGCCATGAGAGGAACTTGCAATGGAAGTCGCGTCTCGGTTCTTCGCGGATGCGAATTGTTTGCTGAAACGCTTTTGAGCAGAAATCGAATGGAACATATCAGAAAAAACGCGCGATGACATTTGCGTTTTTATGAATGAATACACTTTGAGTTGAAGACAATCATCGACGGTGTTACCAATGATCGCTTTTGATAATGTGCCATATGATAAATAAATTGCAAATGTAAATCAAGTGAAAATTTATAAATGACAAGTTAATACTGATTAAAAAATAAAATATGTATTATATATTGTTTATACTGTGAAACGTATCATAATTTAAGTAATGTATCTGACAGAAATAGTGTCTCTCATAGTTATCACGTAATCAATATTAAAGAAATCTAATTTCATTACTGAGAGACGCTAATGAAGAAATTTTCAACAGACGACGAAGAATTTCATACATGCGAATTCTCAAGTAAACTTAAGAAAGTCGGCAAACCGGGAAAGAGAGGAACTGCCGAGATTAGTGATAATTGCTTTGGGAAAGTGACAGCGCGCTTGAGATCCATTTCTCCGAAGAACGACCGATGTTAAAGATGCCGCGCAACAGAGACGAGATCGACAATACGTCGCTCGGAGCGCATCGTCTTCTTCACAGATCCTGCAGAGGCAAAGCCCATGCCAGCGGGATAGCCAAACAGAACATCCGTCGAAGCGTATCCTTGCAGAAATCTCCAAAGTTATCGGTGAGGGATGATATCGCTAAGCAAAGCGAATCCTGCGCCTCGAGCAATGGCTTCGCATTCGGCAGAAAGCACAGCAGAAATAGTACGAGCTCGTGGGAATACAGCGATAGCGATAGCATGCATTCGTCCGAAATCGGGCCGAACGGTTACGTGGAAAATCGACTGATCAATACGAATCGCGACTTCGATCGATCATCGAACGCCAGATCCGATGTCAAAGAGAGGATCAAAGGATCGCACGGAAACAATCGCTGTTCGCCATTACCGCGAGCTGTCAAAAATATCAAGAAAGAGAACTGGGCGGATACGCTGCGCACCGGATGCATGGACGATAGAATCAAGAGAATGGAGAAGGGCTGGGACGACAGTAACGTCATCAGGACACCGAGGGAACGCAAGTGGCATAGGATCACGGCGGAAATAGAACAGAGGGTACCGAGCGCAGGCGATGGATTTCGAATGTTCGGTTTTAAGAATAGCTGGACCAACAATTCGAAGAAGGTATCGAGGCGAAGCCGATCGAGTCATCAAAGATGCGCGAAACCGATTCAGGACATTATTGAGTGGGAGGAGCTGTTCGAAATCGCCTTGGCTAGGAAGATAAAGCCAAAAATACGGAGAAAAGAAACAGTAGAGTTGAACATAATCGAGAGTATAAAAGATGGCGCGGAAAGTAATCGTGCGAAGAATGAAGAAGAGTGCATGAAGCGCCTCGAGGTTCTTCTGAAAAATAAAGTGAAGCCACAAATTGACAAGGTATGTTTCGCGAAGGATTTGCAGGAAATCGGACATTTTTATTTAGGCTGTAAAAATTTGGTCTTAGAAAAAGAAACAATGAAGAATAGTTCTTTGTCAATAGAAAATGATTAATAAAATTCCGGTAATTTTTAAAAATATACACATATATGGTTTCGAAATAGTATAAGATGCAAGAAATATTTTTCTTTTGCTGTCTCATCAATCTCGATAAAACAGATGGAGACGTCATATGTAATTTCTCCATCTTTGTCTCTGGCATAATATGTATCTTCAGCGTATCCAGGAAATTTCTGGCAAATTGTCATCGCGTGAGAGAGCGTGAAACGTCAAGTTTAAAGGGCAAACTTGTAATATTCGAACAATCCCCTCATTTAAGCCTTTTGAAGGAGCGGCGTTTATCGTGAAACAATGGCGCGTTGTGCGCTACCAATGAGCGCTAAGGCTTGATGCATGATCATTTATGTACCAGGAAACTCACTGTGTGTGTGTGTGTGTATCTATCGTCCTTACCCGATGAAACCGTACGAGTATCGCGCGCGGTTGCTCGATGCGGAAATCGATATGCGAGAATTCGCAGCTGCACCGGCCGCACAGCGGTGTGATTCACGCGTTGTTTCAAGAGAATAGAATCGCGAAATACGTTTAATTTTGCATATGCAGATTTAACTGTATCTTAATTATTCGTGTATAAGACAGTTATAATCGATATGTTATAATTGTAAATTATCGATACTATGATACAATTATGTATAACATTTGATAAAAATTGTCAATACGTAGACTTTGTTTAATATAGGCAAATTGATGAAGTTTTTTGTGCCCTCGAGTAGTCATTCCTGAAGAGGGCTATAGAAGGATACGGGGAAAGATAGAAATAGAAAGGATCGAGCGAATGACATTTCGATGTTAATGAGCAACCGCTTAATGGTACGCAAGTTTATCCGTCGTAACGCGTTGTGTAGCCACGCAATAAGACATATTATAACGATCCATCGCGACTAATCGCCGCCGGTAGCGGGATATTCGAGGACGTTGCCGATTCAACTTATCGTGTTGTAGGCGTGAGCGTTCGCTGTCCTCGCTAGGTCGCGCCTAGTAAGATTGCCGGTGGCGAAAACATTTTTTAGATTACACGACCGATCGTTTCGGGCCGCATGAAAAAAAGATCGAGACGTTCTGTGGCGTGACTGCGAAAACATAGATGCTGCAAGCGATTCAATTAATTTGCCCATTGAATCTTTTTTTCCCGAAATAAAATATACTCGAAAAGATAACGATCAGCTAACAATCGCATCTTATTTCTTAAATTTACATGTTTAAAAAAAAAGTATTTAAGACAATGTGTGTGTGTGTGTGTGTGTGTGCGTGCATGAAATACTCTGCTTCTTTTTCTTAAGGCAAAGTTAAATTTTAATTAAATGAAAAATATTCTTCCATTCTTGATGCTTTTCAAAAAATATAATTTTATTATATTATAATATAATTTAATTATAATTATAATATAATGAAATAATTTATAATTTTGAATAATTTATATATGTTAATTACACATCTTTTTTATATTTTATATTTTACAGGCGCGATCAGAGGAACATTTGGCACAAGAACAAGCATGGCTAAGTTCCGAGAAGGTCTGGTTATTGCACCGTGGAGGTTTCACTCCAGCCACAAAGTGCGGTTCCGCCGATCCCGATACAGGAAAGCTGAGAATTCGATTGACCATTTCTGGAGAAGAGTTGCTTGTGGACGAGGAAGATGTAGAGAAGGTAGCGCGATCGAATACATTTTGTAATTAGTTCTCATCTACGTACTTATTAAATATATTAAACTTATTAATCAGTCAAGTCAAGTAATTTAATTGTAGCTCATTCATTATCGTTTGTATCGGTTGTTTCTCTTTAGGCTAATCCACCCCAGTTTGATAAAGCCGAGGAGCTTTCCCAGTTACGGTTCTTGAATGAATCGTCCGTTCTCCATACGTTGAGGCAACGTTACGCCAGTAATTTGATACACACATATGCGGGAGACAGCATGATCGTTATTAATCCGGTTGCACCATTGGCAATTTATTCGGAAAAGGTGAGGCTGCTTTTGCAAAAGTTTATTTCAATTTTACATTAACTTAAACTTTTTAGTGTAAATTTAGTAAATTAAATTATATCTTCAGTAAATTAAATTATATATAATAAACTTATAAAATTATATTAGTTATTTTATGCGTTAGTAAGGTTTTGTCAAATTAAGAAGTTTGTCAAATTTCGAATCTATACATATTTTGACGATTTTCACATATCATTAAATTTTTATTTTTAATATAATTAAATAAAAAATAATTAAATAAAAATATTATCCCTCTCTTCAGGTCGCGCACATGTTCCGAGGTTGCAAAAGTGAAGACATGCCACCACATATTTATGCGATAGCGCAGTCGGCTTACCGAGGAATGCTGGCAACACGCAGGGACCATTCCCTTGTTTTCCTCGGACGTAGCGGAGCGGGAAAAACTACGAACTTCAAACACGCTCTTCATTATCTCGTACTAGCTGCTGGCACAGTTAACAAGGCGAGTCAAAGTGTCGAGAGTGTGCTACGAAATGCTTTCCATACGAAAAGTCTCTGAACGAGCGTCGTTTCCTTTTTACAGATCTTGACGATCGAGAAACTGAACGCGCTCTTCACAGTTCTCGAGGCCTTTGGAAATAGTAGAACGCATATGAATTCGAACGCGACGCGTTTTACGCAACTCTTCAGCCTCGATTTCGATCAGTCGGGTCAAATCGCTTCGGCTTCTCTGCAAGTGAGAAAAATATTTTTCTTTCTTTTCCTTGCCATTTATATCTTTATACGATGAATGTTTTTCTTTTCTTGGAAGGTGCTGCTACTGGAGAAATCGAGGATAGGCCGACGGGCCAACGGGGATCCGACTTTTCATGCCGTTTATCGTCTGCTGGCAGGCGCGGAGGGTGCATTGAGAAAAGAATTACATCTTACAAATCTAGTCGCCGAAAATAATCCCTTCGTCACACCGCTGCAGAAGCACGAGGATAAGCAACGGGCTATGGTCGAGTTTAATCGCATCGTCGCCGCGTTCAGGATACTCGGCATCTCCGAGGCCGACGAGAAAGTCATTTGGTTGGTGCTGGCCGGCATTTATCACTTGAGCTGTGCCGGCGCCGTGAAGGCCGGTACTAGTTCGCAGAGCAGGTGGCAATTCGCCAGGGTTGAATGCGCGGAGAAAGCCGCCAATCTGCTGGGCACCACCGTCGAGGAGCTGAGCCGAGTGGTCTTTTCGTCCAATGGAGGTGGCGCCGGAACACCAAGCACTCCGAGACCGGCTCTGAGAACACCCAGCCCGACCGAGCAGGGCAAGGATGTCACGGGGCTTGATGCGCTGGAGGGAATTCTGGTCGGACTCTATTCCGAGATCTTCCACTGCGTCGCGGCTCTCATTAATAAGTAAATAAATTAGCGAACTCTCTCATTACGCTCGCTAAATAATTTTTTTACGAACGTCGTAAAAAAATTGCTTTTACCATTGCAAGATTCATCTGTTCTTATTGATCGACACGACTTGTCTCGAAGAATTAAAAAAAGAAGCAAGCAAAGCTTGATAATTCTTAAGATTTATTCATCAAGACGTTTGAGAGGAGATTAACGATGAAAATAATAATAATCAGTTCCATAAAGCTATTAAATTTTTTGTCAGAATTTATATACTATGCACTTGTCATTTTTAGATCCATATCATCCGCTGTACATACAGTTTCATCTGTGCTGCTGTGTGATTCGCCAGGTTTTCAAAATCCTGCTTCGTGCGGCCGGCAAACCGGTGCAACTTTCGAAGATCTCTGTCACAATTATCTGCAGGAGCGTCTGCAGTTACTATTTCACCATACTACGTTGATAGCTCCGAAGGATAGGTAGATCAAATACTAACAATATAAACTTTCAAATTTCTATTCCTTTATTGATTTTTTGTAATAAGAAAAATGTCTTATTTATATAACGTTATTAAAATTAATTTGACAATCATTATTTATACATCATTTATCACAAATAGTATTGTATGAGGATTAATTTGCAAAAATTTATCAGATACGTTCAGGAGGGCATTGATGTAGATTATGAAGACGATTACGACGAGGACGGCATCGGATCGCCTCAAGGTTTAGTTTCTCTTCTGGATCGCGGAAGCTCGCAAAGCGCGACGATGTTGCGAACTAGTCAAAGCGATCTTAGCAGCAGTAGGCAGATGGAACGAAAAGGATTACTCTGGTTACTGGATGAAGAGACTGTGTGTCCTGGAGGTAGCGATGAAACCTTCCTAGATCGTCTATTCTCTCATTACGGAGATCGAGGTAAAATTAATTTTCCACATTTTGACATTTACATTCGCGTTAATTGCGCAAATATTTTATAGATTTAATTACTTTTACTCATGTGTGAAAAATAATTTCTATTTCAGATCACCAAACACTTCTGCGAAAAGCGCCGGGCAACAATCAATTCGTTTTGCAACACTTGTTGGGAACAAATCCTGTGCTTTATACTGCCACCGGTTGGCTTAAAGCCACGCGCGAGAATCCCGTTTCCAAGAGTGCCATCACGATACTTCAAGAAAGCACACGGTAATATATCTTATACTTTTTTAATGTAAAATTTTTATTCGCATATTAGATGGATATATATATATATATATATATATATATATATATATTATATATA
The DNA here is from genome assembly GCF_021464435.1 of Cataglyphis hispanica. NCBI lineage: Eukaryota > Metazoa > Arthropoda > Insecta > Hymenoptera > Formicidae > Cataglyphis > Cataglyphis hispanica. The sequence goes on along the minus strand of NC_065954.1, from coordinate 1,290,065 downwards.
ATTTGTTATTATATTTTTTATGACATATAAATTTATAGAGAACACATAAGCAAGCTGTTTGTAAATGCCCGGGGTGCCGGTGTATCAGGCGCTTTATGCAGTTCCATGCCGGGACTCGAAGGCTCGCAATCTTTGAGACGCGCCTCGAGCATACGAAGAACGTTTACGGCTGTGAAAAGGAAGAACGTTTGCCTACAAGTGAAATTCACTGTAGTGAGTATTTAATTGGTACTTTCGCACTTTCTTTTCTCCTTCTGAGAAAACGACTTGATTGATTAATATGAATAATTTTTCTGCTCATTTATTAGTAAATATTCAGATCTCTTCGCGTCTTTAAATATCGCGACATCTATGGAAAATTTATTTTTGTCGGTACAGTCATTAATCGTTCCTCGGTGTCAAAGATCAGACTATTATCGCAAATTTCATTATCGCAAGGCCGTATATTGGTCGCGTAAACGTAATCTGGCTAGTGGATGGTATTTTCACGCACATTTATTATTTCTTTGCTCTGCGAGATGCAAGATGTTTGGCATGTTGGAAATGTGCGGAGAAATATGTGTTGAGATCGCTTGCTGTTACCTTGTTTTGTTTTCATGTTTTCTTTTTTGCGCTCGTTATCTAGTAAGGACAATACTGCGATTCTTTGTTTATCTCACTGATGTATGTACGCCTTCGACATTATAAAGCGGAATAAAGCACAGCCGTGAATTGTTTCCAGGATGGTCTCGTGGAAACATTACGGAGAACACGCGTGAAGTTTGTGCATTGTCTTTTACCTCAGCACAATGCTGGTTGTACCGACAATAAAAGCCTACTCTCCGTGAAATCGAATCAGAGCGAGGACAGTGTCATTAATGTGCCTCTTCTGCGATCGCAGGTAAAGACATTTTAGTAGATTTAAAAATAAAAAATTATAATTAATAAAAGTTTTCAATTTTCCAATAATTATAGCAAGACCTCCCATAAATAGCAGAGAAATAATTTTTCAGTCTTGATAACTTTATTAAAATTTTTCTTTCCAACAAAGATTTTCAATACTATATGTTACATTTTTATATGCTTGTAAACAGATTCGCGGAAGCCAGATAGTAAACGCTATTCGTTTACACAAAGTTGGATTTCCGAAGCATATGGCCCTAGGTGAGTTCAGACGTCGATTCGGACTACTGTCGAGTGACGTGAACGCTCGTCCCGGAAGTCCTGTCACCGATGAACGTCGCGCTGTCGAAGACATGCTGCTCACCGTCGATGTCGATCCTGCATCTTATCGAGTTGGTCAAAGCCAGGTGAGTCAATATTTTTTCCAAAGTGCGCATAATTTTGTTGAACTTACCATACAACCTAGAAAGTGAACAAACCATTAGAAAATGTCATTAATCATAAAAGCCGCGGCAAATAATATTTATCGCGAGAAAGTTTATTACCATATTAAAATATTTATTAATAATAAGATATCGCTTTGCATCATATTAGAGGAAAGAAGTATAAATTTGATAGAATGTGTAATCATAGAATTAATATGAAAAAAATTTACGATCAAATAAAATTTGGCTTATAGAGGCTTATGTAAATGATTTATGTGTCAAAAAGTTGTAATGACGATTATATTAAGATATATATATATATATATATATATATATATATATATATATATAACACTAAGATTGTGTTTGAAAGCGGTGATGTACCAGTTGTCTCATAATCTTATCATTTTATTATTTACGAAATCGTGATATTCTATATATGCAATTTCTTTTCCGACCACGGGAGTATCATATTCGCTTTCTAATAGAATTTTACTACTCGCGAGAAGCTTATAAATCTTTACGACATGTTAAATGCGAATAACCACTCAAGCGCACATTTTTTCCTCGCAACGCTTTATGACGCGATGCTCGCAAAAAATCGCTTTCGTCTCGTAGGCCGAAACATGTCAATGTACTTTCGCTTGCCAGTCAAGAAGTCGTTGAAAGAATCCCGAAGGGAAAATGACAGCTGTACTTCAAGACATTGCGCAAATCATCACGTCCAACACTTCCGCGAGTCGATAATTATCCTTGTCACGAAGATGATCGAGCCGCACGCAGAAAGGGCATCCGTTTCTTAGAGCGTAATTAAACAAATATTTAGACTTATAATTATATATATATATATATATATATATATATATATATATATATCATATTTTATTTTATCCAAAAACTTGCTTTAAAAAATACGTCCTAACTTGCAAAATTTTATTTCTAACAGTTTTTCTTTCTGTTACTAATTCTGTTTTAATCTTTTTACTATAATGGGATCGGAGCAATTTGAGAAAATTTAGGAAATCCATCGATAACGAGATAGAAAAAATATCTACATTAGATTCTAAACGTAATGCTGAGAAAGGATTTACTAGATGGAAAACAGAAAAAGAAAGGAAGCGTGCTCACATTAGGTGAGGGTCAACGAGGTCGCATGCGTATTAGTCTTTCAGTAGTTTCGCCTGCGGAAATATACTGAGACGCTTTCCAAAGATCGACGACGCGCGTCAGATCGTATTCTCTCGTGTACCGATGCCGCAGTTTGGAATACCAACTCGTATATATACATATATATATATATATATATATATATATATATATATATATATATACATACATATATATATATGCATACATATATATATACGTGTATTTTCACCGTAACTCATACGATTTCTCCGTATCTCAATCATGAATATGTATCGAGGTCAAAATCAAAAGTAGTTCTCTTATTGACAATTTTTCTTTTTATTCTAAAGAAAAGGACTTGCAAGACTTATATAAAACTGTATAAATTCAACTTTTCTAAATTATCTTTGAGATCTTGTCAAATTAAGAATTTAACCTTTCGAAAAAAGAAAAAAAAAAATATATTTTTTGCCATCATTAATTTCTCTTGCTTGAATATGTGAAAGCTTATAAGAGTAGGTGTTGGTCGGTAGTTTATCAATAAGTGGCAGCCTCTTAACGCACCTGTTATGCTCGTATATATATCTCTCGAGGGAAGGATCGAACGATACGCTCGATCCGTGCCTTCGTGCATTTCACCAACTGTACTTGACACGCAAAACCAGCTACGCCGGTTTCACCTTGCGACGTGCGTAGCTTGCAGCGCGGGAGGATGTGTGGATCTTTGGCAAATTCTAATGTAGGATTGATTGATATACGGCACATCCTGTTGGCACGCATGATGATCCGCATGCATCGCTAGTGCACCGCCACTTCCCATTTGAGAGCAAAATTGAGAGTCAAGATTTCTTTTTATTCGTTTGTGAGGCGGCGCCTCACCCAAATTCGTTATTTCGACGAAACGTTTAACTTTCTGATTCTGCGAGACTTGCATTGTCCCACTCTCGCTGATGCGTTATTCATGAAACGCGCTGATAGAGAAAAAGCTATCGCCATGGAAGTAGCGTTTCTTCCAAGGAGAAATGTGCAAGACGTGCTTTACTAAGCAAAACATCTCGGACGAATTCAGAATCGGTTTCTGGGAGGAAATTTAACGAGTCATTTCCGTCGCAATGTTGTAATTTTTCACACGATACGAGTGTCTCGCATATTTTATATTACAGCACCATTATAATCTGCGAATGACTATTCAATATGGAAGCATGTCACAACAATGATTTGCAATATCATTTTAAGCAGGTGAAATACATTCGTGACGCGAAGCAAGCGCGAAGCTGAGATTTAAAATTCTGTGCGCATCTTATATAGGAGGCAATTAAACGTTAACTCCATTTACTCGTGGATGGCGAAGATTCTCGATGCGTGTTGTAAGTTATGCAGCGACCGTGTTTGCCTCTGCCTATGATAAACTATACGCGGTATAAATATATGACGTATATCTCTATACATATTATTGCATAAATATAATAATTTCTATCGAGGTCTTTGGCTTTTTAACGACAAGAAAACATAAGTCGAACTGTCACTCTAGCAAAATTCAAATTGAAAACCTATTTGGTATAACTATAAACAAAAAAGTTTTAAAAATATTAATTTCTACACATTTGCCTAAGGGAAGTCATTTCCTCGATTATTTGTCACACGCGTTTGTTATAAAGAAATTTATATATATATGTATAAACGCGCTCGCGTTCATCAGAGAGCAAATTCATAATCGCTGAAGCGAATTTACCGCCTGGAGAACTTTGAGAAAAAAATATCTAGAACGTACACGTTACTTTAAAGTATACGTCTTTGCGATTACGAGACTGTAGCGTGGACCATACTTATTGAAATTTACCGAGGAAATCGTCCGTGGATTATCGCGCGTTATCGCGTACACGCCGATTTCGGTTCGTTGACTTTTGCGCTGCTCGCCGCGCATGGTTTCTCTTCCAACCCCGCATTCCCCGTGCCACTCCTTTACCTTTTACCTTTACCTTGGCCTTGTCTGTTGCCTCGTTTCACCTCCTCACGCCAATCTGCCTGTCCGTCCTGAAGAAGCGGGGATTGTAAAGTGCTTTCTACCGACATCACCTGTTTCCCGACGTCTGTTGGAAGACTCGTCGTTGCACTTGATAAATGCAGAAACGTGTTAGAATTCAACTGTAATATTAAATGAATCGATTAGAGAAAAGATATATATATATACTTATTATTTCAAAATGTTTATTTGTAGAAAATTATATTAAGAAAGAAAATACGATGCCTTTTTAACTCTGAAATCTATAATTTTTTTACATGTGTTTGTTTGAATAATATAAATAGTTATAAATTCCTCATTTATAACAATGCGAAGATAAAGTCGATAATTATATAAATACTTTCGACAAATTTTAAACGGCCTATTAAATTACTAATCAGAAGAAATCAAAATAATTAATAGATATCTGGGTGAAATCTCGCTCAGTATCTTGAAATTTAAATAAGATAGCGGCATGTACAAAGTATTTCAAAGATCACTTCCTCCAAGCTTGTTTATTACAAACAAAACTGAGAAGAGTACGATATATCTCGAGGCTAAGACATTATTGGACATAAATAAGTCAATCTAAGATCTCTAAATATCTCTACGTGAAGCAAACTCATGATCACATTGCTTGATAGAGAAAATACAAATTAGACGTTGGCGATACATGTTGAAGCCATCTTCGTCTTTAGTAGTAAGATTGCTATATTTATCTCACACATCTCATATTTTGTAATCCGAGTGGAAAGTCATCGTACCGTTCGTTTCGTATAGATGCGTACGGCGGCGTTCAACGATGCTTCCTGATTCCGCAGAAGCTTAATCGAAACAGCTGCAAACTATCAACGTCATGCCAAGTCGCACATCGGCGTCGGGCATCGGTGTCGTAACTGCTTGATTTACGATTATTCGATATTTTACAACGTGGTCTCTTTCATCCAGTGAAAATTTTACAGATTTTTAAGATATATTTCAAGAATTTTTATGTAAAAATTGCCGAGATTCTTCGGTCATCTTTATTATTCTCTTTAGTTTTAAAAGTGAATTCTTTTTTGTCGGAAGATTATGATAATATAATAAATCGGAAAAAAGACTGTACGCGCCCAATCGTTCGTCTGTGAAAGTGTAAAAGAAGAGAATATATCTGGAAGGTGGAAAAAAGGTGTACTGTGACTTTCTCGTGACCCACATACAAATTGCCCACACTGGTCCTTACTGGTTCGCCATGCCTGCCGATCCATTTGCAGTTTTGCACTGCGAGCATATCAGCCTCCTTACATCTCGTTGTCCGGCCTTTCATTTCTTCCCACCTAATTACACTTGTATGAAATACAGCTTTAAAAAGAGACGATTGCATGTAGCTGACAAATTTTACGAAAGTTCTTTGAAAATTCACTGAAAAGTTTTTCAAAGAAGATGGATGACTTTTTTTATTCCCCCGAAGATGAAATAATCCCTTTCACTGAATATCTTAAATAAAGAAAAAGATACGAAACTTTTGCGTTCCTATCTAAAGCGGTAGGATACGAGAATTACTAAATTGCGTTTATTACGATCACATCACGATGTAGAGTGTGGAACTCTTCTTCCTGGGATGCTATAATTACGAAGTGCAAATTACGCGACCGTCAGATGAATCTTCCGTCATCTTCAAGATTGTTCACGCGGCTATTTCTCATACGTCTTCCACTGTTGACGTCTTCGTTTCCTTTCTATCGTTGCCAGCGCAATCTGCCCGCAGCGCTATCGCCATGTATGCGAATAAACCAGAATGACCGGGAAAGAACGAGGTTTTTCCATATCTTTTCCCTGAGTTGCATATCCCGCCCGAGGAAATGTTAACTCCACTTCCGTTCTCCGACATGTTTTTTCTACTGCGACGTGCTGTAAGTGGTCAATCTTTCTTCACGCAAAACGCAGGAGATCGGTAATTTCGACTACAACGACTCGCGAATTAATATGTTCCTTACAACGTCGTTACATTAAGAATAGCTTTTTCCGGTACACTTAGTTCTTAATATCTCTTATTTTCTTTTCTCTCTCATCTTCTTTTTTGCAGTTTTTCGCCGTTCGTCTACGGCCATGTGTACGTACCATGTTTTCCATTTCCAGCATATCTGATTTTTTTTTTAATTGATATCATTTCCATTATAATATTTCTCTTTTTATTTTGATCGACGCATCCTTTATTTTCATAAACGCATCCCGCAAATTTTTTGGAAAAATAAATTAGTTACGATTTCTTTTACGGTGGAACGTCAATGTATTTTCGGATATAACGTTAGTCGAGCTAATCATGTCAGTTTAAACATATACGTCATGACTACCGAAATATCTGGCGCTACGTTTCCACAGCGGAAATGTGACCGTTGCGCGTGCCTTCGATTACTGCGTGTTTCGCATCTCGAGCGATCGGTATGTCAAGTAATTCCGAAGCGTCAAGTGGAAACAGTACGAACGTGCTTCAACTTCATTAGAATATTGATCCTCTAACAAGTACCGTACACAATTAATCCTTATTATGCATGCACGCGCCTTAACAATCATTGCATTACAATGTGATATATAAATTAGTGGTAATATAGGTAGTGACGATTAAATCAGCTAGTTGAAAGTCAAGATTAAAATATAGAATAGTGATATATTAGATTATGAGTAAAAATAAAAATAATATATGGTTAATATAAAAAAAAATTTAAATCGATAAAGCCTATTATAAAAATAAGAATTACATCTCATCGAGCATTCATGAATCTTATAAATACATATTATATGCATATCAACACACTCAATTTGCATTCAACAATACTAAGTTGAAAAGCTAAAAGATTACTAACCATGATGTATCATGATGAAGAAACGCGAATAGTTATCCGAGAAACTTACGCGGCTAGGTCAGGTTCGCACGACAAATCTCGGCAACAAGCTAGACCGAGATCGCGGAATATCCCGCTGCCTTCACCCACGCTAATGCAAAGAATATAAACACTCGAATTTGATATCGCATAATATATAATTACTTGTAGCTTACTTTTTCTTAAGAACTATAGAGATAAATTTTTCTCATTTTAATTTTTATATAATTTATTGTCTCACACATATAATTATTTTCTATTTTCTATTTTAGAAGCAGCAAATTTACATTATAAAGGGATACAGATTTGAAACTTTTTATACTAATAAGTCATATAATTTATAATTTCCTCGTTTGCTATTCTACTTTTTAAATTTATTTTTACAACTCTTTGGGATATATCACTAATTCGAGTTTAAGATTGTAAACAAAACTCGTCAGATATCAGAAATGAATAGATAATTGAAGAAGCCACCAACTAATTATCAAGCAAAATGCATGACGCCGTCGAGTTTCTCACACGGTGCTGTTTTCCCTTCGTCGGGAAGCGGAAACGTTGCATACCACGTTCCACCGCTCAATCTCGGCTTCGTCAACCCACGACTCACAGGGTCAGATTCTTCATTTCTACCTACTTATCCGCCTTGCGGTTAATTGCGACAAGCTAGACGTAACTTCCTCTTGCTTTTCTTTCGGCCCTTGAGAAGAATCGTGTTACGGCACCGGCAATTTCGAGCCATTAATTACGACCAAACGTAGGCGTCCGATGTCTCTCCGATAAGAGCATTTGCAGTGATACGTGAAAAAGATCGTGTTTTTACAAGACTGACTTGGACTTATTTAATATGCTTTCTAGAGAATTGCTCATTAAGAAAATAATATCACGATTAAATCAAATGTGATATGAAGTATAACGGATCCTCCTTTTTCTTACTTTCCGTGCGTGCGGATGTTTTGCAAAGCAATTTTCTAATTATTATCTTCTACTTTTTCAATGGCATGATAAAATTAACATAAAATAACATATGTATATTTATATGACAAGATTACTGGGCCATGTAACAGATCGAAAATAGTATTAGATGTATTGTAACATGAGACTTTTCAATTATGTTCTTGCAAAACTTTTTTAGATTAAATAAATATATTATATTACTTTTAAAAAGAGATAATTACTTCTTAAAAAAAATCAACTCACATTGCGATGAAATAGGACATGCGGCAACCATAATGCACGAAACGAATTCTTTTTTACTTTCTTCTTTACTCTCTATGCTCCCGGCGAAATCGTTCACCGATGCAATTTGTTAACCTGATCAACTTACTTCACTCTTTAACGGCTGCAGGAATGAGACATTACTCATGGAACAGACTTGATAAAGCGACGATACGAATGAAAGAGAAGTAATAAACTTTACTACGAAACGGAGACAAATTGAAGACGCGATGGTTGGTCCCATTGAACAAAAGTACTAAAAAATGTCTGGCGTAGATTCGAAAAGAAGTTTGCGATTTCATAACGCGGCCGGAACTCTTTTCTCTTCTTATGTGGTTCCCTTCTCTCGTTGTCTCGTCTCTCCTTTCTCCCGTTCGTCAGTAGGCCAACGGACATTCTTGCCGGCCGCTTTCCAACGCCGTGCCGCGTCTGTTTCGGATTTCTTCGTGGCAGCCATCCCCGCAAAGATCTATCGATCCGACGTGGACGATAGGTCGTGCAGGAACCTTTTCTACTGGTCCGAAAGGCGAACGGCCCCGCGTTCCAGTTTCCGCAATACGCTCGAAAAATTCGCGAGGTCAGTGCGAGCCGAGCTGCAGTAAAAAAGCGCCCCTTTCTTGCATTTCTTTTATACGCGTTATGATCTCTATGTTTTTTCGTTTTTCCTATACATTACTATTTTAGATTAAAAAACTGATGATACACGAGAGCATTTCTGTACGTGTCCTTAAAATATCAAAGTGGATCGTAAGACAAAAAGCGAACGGGCGAAATGAGAATCGCCAAGTGTGCCTTATTCGGGGGATAGGCGAAAAAACAAGAAAGAGGTCTGCCAGTTCGGACCGGTCCTCTGGGTCCATTTGGTAGCGCTTCGAGATGCGCCGTTCAAGATCCACCTGTCACGATAATTCCGAATCTGCGATATCTTTTCCTTGCACTTTCGAAATTTTTACGGTTCTGTGAAATTGTTTTTGCAAAATTATACAATTCGGCATTGAAATACTTAACAATTAGAGACGCACGTAGTTTGCGTCCGGCAACACGTAATTCTAATATATTATTGCCATTAATTATTTGCATAATCGCGTTTTTGATTAATCGAGCGTTTTATTGAATGCGTCTTCCTTATCCTCTGTCTCTTTCGATACAATAATTTTGAGATTTATATTCGATATCGCGAGCATTAATGGGGGAACGTGCCGTTGCTAGCCGGGGACCAGACGTTTGAATGCGCGAGATTTATGCGTGTGTTGGTGACATATTACCTGTATAGTGGGGAGAAGATGGTGGAACGTGTACCTGATGCGAAACGAGCTTTCTGACGATGCGACGACTGCTCCTGCGGCCTCAGTTTGTGGTTGGTCCCAGTCGAACATCTTTCGGCCTTGACATTGTATAGCAAGCAAGGGAATTGCTTTTTGTCCGATCGCTCCCAAATCGTTCGCGCAGTGCGCATATGCGTTTCTATTGCGAGTGCACGCCGGTCGAACAAATTTCTGCTTCCCTCTAAAAGTTGAGACGGAGATATTTATTGAGAATAATTTATTGGAATATATTATTTGGCTGCAAAGAAAGGTGTCGTTTTCTAAATACGATAAACTCATATGTACATGAATGTGTATGATGTACACATGTATGATAATTTTATTGTCAAAAGAGACACATGACGTTATCTCGCATTTTAAAATGCACACACACAATCGCGTTCGCGTCTATATATATATATGATATGCAAATTCATAAACTTTAAAATTTTCAATATTAATATCTTGAAAATTTTATTAAATTTATGATAAAACATAAAAATATCGCATAAAATTTTTTAAATCTAAAATTAATAATATTTCTCATAAAGCCATAATCTGCTCGTGAATTGAATTATTTAATTTTTAATACTAACAATAAATTATAAAACCATTGACGAATTTCTTCAAATTCAATTTATTGATTAAATGCATTTTTATTGACTTTATTTTTCAAAGGGATGATACTTTAAATAATTTACTTTATTTTAAGAAATGTAAAACGATCCATTACAATTTTGGTAAAAATTGACAAAGCGCGAAAGATACATTCGCTTTTCACTCCCTAGACGAAATGTCTGATGACTGAGGGAAGAAGAAAAAGAGAGAAAGTCATCAATTTCTTAATTAATCCGCGAAAAAAAGAGAGAGAATGAGAGAGAGAGAGAGAGAGAGAGAGAGAGAGAGAGAGAGAAAGTCTACAGCCAGACCGGTATCTTCCTGTTATTTCGATAACGGTAAACATCATCGGCCTGTACGTAAAGCATCGAGCTGTACAAGTGCTTTCTCACTGCTAACCAAACGAAGCACCGATATTACAATCCTATACGATCGTTATAGAAAAGTTATAAAATCGAATCCGCGAAAATCGATAGCCTTTATTTTATGGCTGTGGCCTTTGCTTTATTTGAACGTGACTGTTTCGATATCGATGTCGTGAACTCGCTAATTGCTTATTTGATTCTGTCGATATTTATGGCTTGCTAACGTTTTTCCAATTTTTAATATTTAATAAATATAACAATAAATAGTTCACAGATTCTTTCAAAATTTCACAATAAATATTTTCCTTCAGACATAAAAATAAATAAAAATAATTGTACATATATATATATACGAGAGTTATATCATTGAATTTATGTAAAAACATGCAAATACGCCTCGCACGCATAGTACAGCATATTCTTTTTCTTTGAGAGTTGATGATGAAATAATATTGGCTATATTAGCCTCACATCTGGTCAGCGGTCGAATCATCGTCGTTCTTAATCGATTATATCACAGTTAACGAGCTCCATTCTGAATAAGCTTTTTATTTGCGTACAAAGAGACCGTGTTTCGATTTGAGAGATGGAGGAAATGAAAACACAGTCGCTGAAATAAAATTTATTTCATATGTAATAAGATCTTCATGCAAACTAAAGAATCCTTAATATGTCATTTCAGAGTATTTATTAATTGATATATTAGTGTAACTTTGTCTCGAAGTAGAAAATATTTCGTCTCATTCGAAATTAATGAAGAGCACATTGCAAAAGTTGTGTCGCGATACTTTTAAAATTTTAACTCGCGTGATGATTAAGAGAAGACCTCAATGTTTTGTTTCTGCACTTTAGTACAGACATTCGTTTAACGGGTGTTTTATCTCGAAACGAACGCGTCGTGTAATTAAGAAGAGGAAGAGAAGCGGTCAGGATTGCGAAATGTACTTTACACAATATCTCTGTTGCGCTTTTAATTAACCAAGTCACAGCAAATTTAACGTGTTGTTTTGCGTTTATTAGCATCTCTTAATGATTGATTTATTTCATCATAAGGAAACGTGATACCGGTGTATCAAATGAAGAAAATTAAATTCAATGTATATAATAAGTCTCGGATTATAAATTCAGACAGATATTCGATTAAAAAAATTGGAATGATTTTACAACAAAAATTAGAGATTACAAACATTTTTAAATTTTAGCGTCTCTGTTCGTCTCGCTATCATCTGTCTTTAGAAATACGCGATACAGTCGGAAATCTTTCTTTCACAGTAATTTCGTCGATACCATCCCCGTCGAAAATCTCTCGATAATTCGCAACATTACGCATTTCTCGCTATTACGTCTTTCCGGTTTGTTTCGATTTATCGGAGCAAGAAGACACGACGTCTTTCTTCAATGAAAATGATAAGCTGGCACCCAAGCATTAACCAGCTGCATCTTCCTGCCACTTGAGAGTTGCAGGCCGAGAGATGCGTGGTAACCGGCTTCTCAAGATAATCTGCCCCTTTCCCTTCACCCGGTCCCTCTCTCTCGATTTTCTCCTTTTTATTTCCCTCACTCCTTCATCCCTCCTTCCTGTCGTCATCTCTACCGTTCTCTCTTTCGCTTCTTCACTTCTGTCCTCGCAGTTGGATGCGTATACACTTTTACGCGGCTTTTACGGCATTTGGTCGCGGCTCGTTCTGCGCGCCAGAGGAGAGAAAAAGGCTTCTTCAACAACCATTCATTCCGCAACGTATGCAAGTGCGAGAATTATCGCGGTCCCGCTCGTGTCAGTGATCGGGAATGCCATCTCGAGGTGACAAGTGCGGCGAACAATCTGACTTTGATAACAAATCTTTAAACTTTAAGCACACAATTCTCCGCGCCTGTGTGTGACTAGATGTCGTTTAATTTTACAAAATACCTGTGTGATTTTATTACATTTTTATGCTTATTACAATCTGATATTTAGATAAACCTAGTATCTTACATATATATTGATTGTATATATGTGTACGAATATACATGTTTATTTGTGTGCGAAGTTTGCGCGAACTTTTAACGAACTGCTTAATGCTAGGCAAAGAGATGCAAAGATGACATTATTTGAAATGATGATGAGGCGGAAATAATAGACATTTATTACCGACAAATAATTACACGTATTTAAACTTTGAATCGTTAGAGTTTGACGTTTCAAAATTGATAACTTTTCCTCGAGATATTATTATATTTGTGTTTATCATAATTGCTTCCGTCTCACCAGCTTACAAATGACAAATGCTCACACATAAAAAATTTATTGATTGATTACAAAGTAATGAATTTAAAGCTATATCGACATTTAAGAATCAGAGAGACATTGCGGTAATTAACACGTCTTTATTTTTTCCCAATTACATTAAAATCAAATTATGACGAGAAAATAGTGAAATGCTTTATTAAAAAATAAAATATTTGAACTGATGAAAAAAGCGACGAAATTAAGTTTTGTTGAAAGAAGACATATTTAGACATACGAAAATACACGTTAATTCTTATTGCATCGGAAAAATTGACTCGAAGATACATGAAAACTGTGATACATGACGACAAAACAAAATGATTTATCATAATAACAACTATAATAATTATTATAATAGCAATATAAAAATCTCGACGAAAGACACTAAAGTTGGAGTACGTTATTTCTATTAGAAACGACTTTCTTACTCCATCTGAATTTGACCTTAGATTTTTCATCAACATGTTTGATAACGTATCTAAATGCGTGACTGGCGGCGGTTCGCGTTTAGTTAAGGCCAAGAGCAGTCCAAATGTGTCAAAAGCGGCGCTTTCATCCGCCAGAAAGCAGAATGAATCAAACCAGACAACGACGAATCCCGCGATCGCTCCGAACAAATCATCTCGTTTGGCAAAACCACCGACGACCTCGAGGATATCTATCAAGACGCCTAACGATGCGGTTAATCCGTCGCGACGTGCTTCTACTAATTTGGATTCCTCGAAATCTAGACTCGTTGTGTCTTCAAAGCCTCTAAAACGATTCCCGAACGAAGCTCGACCGGATGCGGCAAAATCCGTCTCGCCTGCTGCACGTACCGACAAAAGGAAAGTCTGCAAGTCGATCAGCTCGTCTTCCACATGTACGATATTAGAGGACAGAGCGTTGCTCAAGAAAGGCCTTACTTATACACCCGAGAAGAGGCCGGTAAAACCTGAGGTCTTGCAACAAAAGAGCTTTCTGGATCGTTCGGTCAGTTTAAGCTCCGTGTCCTCGGACAATCAAACGAGTTCCGCGATCAGTCCACGATGGATTTTCTCAGAGAGAAAACCGACGGAAAAGGAAAAGAAAGCGGAAGCATCGGGAAAGGGTCTACCTCTCATTAACAGATCTACTAGTCTATGGAACGTTCGGACCACAAGAATGGATAACAGTCAATGCGGGAAATCTTTCGGCGCGCCCGCGAGATTAAACTCAATCTTGAGGCCGAGTAAGATACCGCTTCCTGCGACTCGATCCACCGGTCTCGGCCGATCTCTCGCCGATCTATCGCAAGTAGATCGCGCCGAAGAGACGATCTGCCAGACAATGATTAGTTTCGAGCTCAATCTCGATGCCTCATCGAACGAGCGTATCTACGAGAATTGTCGTAAGGCTCTAGACCGCACGTCCAAGTTCAACTCTTCGAGATCGACGTCGATGAGCAATCTTGAGGAAAGAGCCGCGCGATTAATGGCGCAATTGGAAAACGATTTAGAGTCCAAAGAGACTATTGTGTCAGAGGACATCGTGGATGTCGCTCCTCCGTGTAGAACGGAAATTGTCTACGAGGATGGAGAGACTTTGCATAACGGCAAAAATAATATTAATAGTATAGAGAAGTGTGACTCTGAGGATGGCAAGAACAATGAAATATTGAGAGCTGATGAAAAAGCAAAGAGAAAAAAAGCAATTATTTTTAAAGATATTAATGTAAAATTACAAAAAAGTTTGCAAAAGAAAGAATCTGTTATAAAAGAATCTACATTTAATCAAATCAAAATCTGCGAAAAGCCGGATGAATTTACCAAGGAATTAAAGATAAGCAAGGAGAATCTGAATTCCATTCAAGAGTTGAGGCGCAATTGGGAAAAACAGATTGGAGAAATCACGAATCAAAATACCGGCGCGAAAACCATCCACACTGCAAATTCCGGAAAGATGACCGTCAACCTGTCAAAGGCGACGCGAATTGGAAATGACATCGTTGATGACGCGCAGGAAATGAGGAAGCAATGCATTGTTGGTAAAAGAGCCAAGGATATCGAACATCTGGTGAATTTTTTCAATTGCAAAAACATTGACGCCGCCAAGGAGCCTCCGCGAGAAATTCCGATCAAGTTGCGATCTGTGGACGTTCCTATTATCGACGCGTCTGCTTTAAAGAAGAACGAGTCGAAGAACGGGAACGAGTACAGCGGATACGCGTCGGACGGAAACTGTTCGGAAGACAGCGGTCACATAAGCAATGAAAACGAAGTGGATTGGAAGGAAACTATGGAGAATCAAAGTCAGAGAGAGATAAATGAGTTCAAGGGACAGCAGTTCTTTCGGGGCAGCAGGATCGATCGAGAGAACAATAGCAACGATGTAAAGATCTTTGAACCGACGATCATTCACAGATTAGCCGAGCCTGAAAAGAAGAAGACCGTCATTAACCGGAATTGTTCCTTGATGCCCAGCGATACTAGCAGTACCGATAACTGTCGGCATGACAGATGCTCGGAAAATGGACGACAGGTCCGTGTCCAACGATTACGATCTCCACGTTGTTAGCTTTAATAAATACTACCGAGATAGCGCTCGGTAATTAGAAGGTCGACTGAATAATTAGAACGCGTTAATTGCTCTGCGTATCCAACACGCGTTCATCGTTTACATTGGGAAAAGAATCGTGAATCGAATTTTGTATAATAAGATGTTAATAGAGAGAGAAAATCTGGTAGGAAATCACTATAGATTGAATCTTCTTTTTTAAATTAATATTTTAATTTTATGTAAACGTCAATTTTATCGCTATTCTACGATTAGAATAATTAAAATCTTTCAAAATAATCGCCTCAATTAAGAATTTATTAGATACATAATTGAAAGTGTGTTAATGTAACTATATTAATGCTCAACACATTTTCATTACATAGTCTTACGTAAAGGTATTTATCGCAATTGAGGTGCTACGATGCATTGTCAAGCTCTAATAGTTATATGCGTATACGTTTATTCTTCGTTTCTATACAAGATGAAAGTAGCAGGAAACTATGCCATGCATATCTTAACATTTTCATTGTCCATGAATTCGGATTTGATATGCGATTCTTCTTACATCGTACATCGATGTACGTTATTATTACGTAATTATTAATAGTTGATTAATTCTCTTGATAAATCGCGCTTGATTAAGATAGGATAATTAAACAATAATTTACCAGCGTAATAACAGCGGCGTTCTAAACGCCAATTAATATTCGTCGATGGAAAAACTAATGAAGCGTTTATTCTTACTTGCAGATATTCTTCAGATCGGGCACTTTGGAACGATTGGAAGCTCAGAGGGACGAGAAACTCACAGGCCACATCATTCTACTGCAGGCGAGATGCAGAGGCTATCTAGCGCGGCGCAGACTCAATACTTTGAAAGTGGGTCGCTTATTCTCCTCTCTTGCAAATGTGAAATATTCTCCAACACAGTTAAATTTTGAAGGAAAACCTCTCTTTCGCTCTCTTTTTCTCTATTATGTATAAAAAACCACAAATAAATACTTTTGCTCATTTTTACTCGATTAATCCAGAAATCGCGGTGTTTAAAGATCGCCATCTAATTTGTATCAATGGCTCTGAATTTACATTTACTTTTATAATTTTTTTCTTTTTTTTTACTTGCCTAAGGAGAAAAATAAAATGTAAAAAATATATGCTTGCATCACTCGTACGTTCTTTCGCTGATAATTTATAACGTTTCAGTAATTAATTCATAATAACGATGTAAAGCAAATTAAGAAATTAAATTTGCTTACAGTTGCAGGATCTTGCAGTGCGCTGCATCCAAAGAAATGTGAGGAAGCTAATGTCCGTACGAGAATGGCCTTGGTGGAGATTGTACGTGAAAGTCGCGCCCTTGTTGAACGTTCATCGGACCGAAGATCAACTAAAGGCGCGAACGGTGAGAAAACAGTTATCTATAGATACACACATGTGTTACTATTTATTTGCGTGCGCTATCAATGCACTTTCTCATTTTAATAGGAAGAGCTCGAGCTTCTCAAGGCAAAAGTGGAACGCTTGGAGCAGGAACGAAATCATCTGAAACATGACAACGACAAATTAGAAGCGAAGGTGAGTTGCGCGATGGCACTTTGGCGATGGAATATTATATCCAATGCAAATATCTATTTTTTTTAGTTACAATTACGCAATGCTTTTGCACAAAACTAAAAAGCGACGTCTCGTGGCTTTAAAAATATTAAACGCTCCTCTGCAAATTGAACCTCTCCTTGTTCTACCGCAATGATTTCGCGTGTGACCGCGTGATGGGTTCTAATAGAGGCACTCTTGAAGGCTACATTAAGCCGAAATTGCCTGTTTAGGTATTCGCGGCACGCACACTGCGCAATTGGGTTAAACACGTCAGACGGCTCGTGTTGAGTGTGCGCGACTATTATCGTGACTCGACCAACAAACCGCACGCGTTACACGTTACACTATCATTCTAGTCGGCCGCTAATATGTAAAAACGCCATGCATCTTTATAAGTTGCTCAAGAAGATTCCTTTTTTGCAGCTTGCACACAAACACACACACACACACACACACACACATATATATATATATATATATATATATATATATATATATATATAAAAAATAATTGACTAGAAAGAACAATTATTTAATGATTATTATTTACTAGTCATCAACGCAATTACTGAATGGCGCATCGTAATTTTTTTGAATATCATTAATATGTTGAAATTTTCTCGAGCGATTTTATTACAGCGCAGCAATTTTTTTCTTTCCGCCATTCCTCTTTGTTCTATTTTTATAAATGCAACGATATATAATTCCTCAAGTTCTCTGTCGAAATGCTTTAGAGTATTATGTTTTCTCTTCCTTCTTTACTTTCGATACTTTTCTCACGAAATCTAATGGAGAACCTGGCGAATAGCCAGAATCGCCGTCTCGTCTGTTTCTATCCGCCTTTATCTCCCTCACTAGTCCTCTCTTTCTCGCCGTCTTTCCCTTAGAATAACTCGGAGGTGACCGCCTCCTCTAACGCCCTCGGCGGCGAATCGGCCCAGGAAGAGGCAGTTGCATCGGGACTTCTTGCCGACACGGGCGTCTTCGTTGTCATTCGACGTTACGCAATTCGCATCTCAAAATCTCAGCCGTTAAATCAATAGCATAAATGAAACTACAAAGTACGAAGAAAATAATTTGAAATGCATATTGCGACGATTCTGTCTTGGGAAAATTATGTAATGCATCGCCCGTTTTATGATCGGATTAATTATACATCATACCAATATTCCTGAATTAATTGGATTTCCCTGGATCAATCGTCTAAGATGCCCTCCGTGCCGACAATGTATCCGGATACTCTTTCCCTTTCTCACGATAATTGGCATCTGAACATGTTGGAGACCACCAGCTCGGACGAAACAATCGAAAGAAATGATTTGAGCGGTCTGACCAATGGTTTACCAAATTCACCCGATTCCACGAAGACCATAGCGAAGAGACCACCCTTGCCACCGCATTCCAAGAGACCGTCTAGCAGAGGCCATGTCGCTAGCAATTTGAGTTTCACGATGCGAAGTCCTTCTCCTTGCAGCATTTCCTCCAGTGTCTCTTATCGCGCAAAGTCCTTGTCCGCTGGAATGAGATCACCGTCTGTCACTTCCTCGCGAAGTCGCTCTCAACTGAGCTCCTCCAACTTCTCGACTCCGCCACGGAGAACGTATCCTCGCGAGAGCACGCGTTTGTCGTCAATGGAGAATGTTCTGGTCAAGGAACAAGCTCCGGTCGTGTTCGACGCGAGTCTCAACTTTGTTCTGGGTTGCGAACGACAGAGAGTAAAGCAATCCTTTCGACCTACCGCGTCTCACATGGAACCGTCCACCGCCTCGTCGTATCTCTCTTCGAAGATCTCCCAGTTTTTGAAACGTACCGATCATATTATGGACGAGTGGCGGAGCCTCGGTCATAAGGACGAGATAGACGACGAAACGATAAGTTTGCCGCATATGCGAGATAAGCCTCGTGCCATAATCGGAAGAAGTCAGAGCGCTACGAATATAATGATACGCGGTTATCAGTATTATAGCAGAGCGAACAGCGTAACAAAGAGTCCGTCGAGGCGCTCCTTGTCTCGCGCTTCGGAGGACGCCACTTTATCGGAGGGAATGCAGGAGGTAACGATGCAGAGTAAAAACGACTGGCCTTAAATTTTTATAACAAAAAATTAAAGACCACGATAAAAAGAATAAACAAAAAATTTTGCTTAAAACAATATTATCATAAATTTGAACAAATTTTATATGCACAATTTACTTTATTTCAATTTTGGACATATTTAAAACAGACGCAAAACAGAGAAAATAATCGTACAAGGTGTAACGATAATTCGTAGTATCCCTATAATATCACGTGTCGCATCTGATTTCCTTATGTAAGATATGTGTTTGCCTGTTCAAGCTGAGCGAGATGACCGCAGACTTTGCCGAGGAGCATTCTACGTCGACACTAGCGGCGGAGAGGATCGATGCCGAGACATCGGAGCGTCTACGACTCGAGCGAGAGTTGCAGGATGTAACCGAGGCTAATAAAAATCTTCAACAAACGACCGAACGGCTGGAAATGGAACTGTTATATGCGAGGGCTGCCGATTTGAATGGGGTAGCTTCCGATGGCGAGGAAGGCGAGGACGGCGGTGTTTACAGGCAACGATATGAAAATGCCATTCGAGAACTTGAGTTTACGAAAAGAAAAATGGCACAGCAGCACGAGGACGATCTAGAGCAGCTGGTAGGACTTAAGAAGCAATTGGAGAAGAAGGTACGTCAAGAATTACTGTCCTCATAATCGCAAACAAGCATCATCATCATCATCATCATCACGTTCTTGCTCTGACCAACAGTTGGCCGATGCTTACGAAGAGGTGGAGGAGCAACGACAAGTCGTCGGACAGTGGAAACGACGAGTTCAAAAACTGAATGGTGAGATGCACGATCTCAGATTACTGTTGGAAGAACAGACCGCTAGGAACAATCTCCTTGAGAAGAAGCAGCGCAAGTGAGTCTTGTTGCAAATGCAACAAAGTTACAAAGCGAAATAAATCGTGCACTTTGTCGCGCTTTGCGATACAGTGTCTCGGAGGCGCGTTTAATCCACGGCTAATGGTCGACAAGTCGGTGTCGGGTAGTAGCTCACTCTATTTTTTTCTCATTTCATTCGCGGCAACAAGTGTCTCTGGCGTCTCGCCAGGCCAGCATAGTGTAGCCACCCAATCTACCCTGCTAGCGTTCAGCGACACGTCTAGTGCGTCTACAAATCACGATTGACTATTTGCAAAGATAGCTTGCTGTTAATCTAAATGCAGCCTGTTCGTTGCCGGTTAAAGCCGATCTTGTTACAAGCAGCGAAATTGGACCTTCTCCCGAAATCCAGTCTGTTATTCTAATACTTCTTCTATAACGTCCTAAAGTAGTTGATTAATTCTAACGCATTATAGAGAATCGAATTTTATATTATGGATATGAGAAAATTTTTCCAAACGTGACCAAACGTTGTTAATATCTCCGAAATTTTCATATAAATTTTTTAATTTTTTGTATATAAATATTATAAAATTATTATATTGTAATCTTTTTTATTTAATCGTTGTAATAAATGCATTTAGGTTCGATTCAGAAACTCAAAACCTGATGAACGACCTTAGGCAAGAGAAAGCACAGCGTGAAAGATTAGCGAGAGAGAAGGAGATTGCGATCGCGGAAAAATTCACAGTTGAGCAAAATCTCAGCGTGAGTAAATTTTTCTTCTTATTATGTTTTTTTTTTTTTTTTTGTTTTCCCAGCTTCAGCCAGATGAATGCAATATCGAAAATATCTACATATATTACTGCTTTTATAACAGGACGCAAGACTAGAGATTGAATTAAAGGAGGAGAGACTTCGCACGTTGACTCAAGAATTGGAGGAGCTCACTTTCGGTGGCAAAACGGAAGAGGAAGTCGCGCAGCTGAAGAAAGCAAAACACGAACTAGAGAAACGCGCCAAGGATCAAGAAGAGGAGCTCGATGATTTAGCTGGTCAGGTACAGCTGCTCGAACAGGCAAAACTCAGGCTGGAAATGAGCATCGAACAGCAGCGTAAAGAGATGCGTAAGGAGATGCAACAGCGCGACGAGGAACTGGAAGACGTTCGCGGAAATGCTCACAAAAAAGTTAAGGCCCTCGAGTCGCAGTTAGAAAACGAGCACGAAGAGAGGACAATTCTTTTGAGGGAAAAGCACGAATTGGAACGCCGTTTGGTTGCTTTAGAGGAACAAGATCGAGCCGATCGCGCAACAGAAGCCGAGACTATGCAGAGGTGAGTATCAAAAACTGAACACGCGTTCTCATTCATCAAACTCTGCCATTTGTTCTATCTAAAATAAAAGTAATTTAACGATTCGTTGCATATATAATAAAACAGACTGAAAAGAGACCTGAAGAGGACAAAGGCCTTACTCAGGGATGCGCAGACGATGCTTGAAAGATCCAAAGGCGATTCGACGGGCAAAGCCGCGCTGCGTCAATTGAAAAATCAGTTGGAAGATGCGGAATGCGCTCGAGCAGCGGCTATTAAAGCGAAACAAGCGTTGGAACAGGAATTGAATGAAACGCAAGCGAGTCTAGAGGAGGCTATGCGACAACGTTCCGAGGCAGAGGAGCGGGCTAATGCGGCCAATCGCGAACGCACGGAGTTGCTGTCTCAGTTAGAAGAGAACGAAGAGGAGCTTGCTGAGGTATGTTATTTTATTCCGAGTTCTAGAAGAACAATAAGTTAAAGTTAAAATAATAATCTATAATAATCAATAATAATCAACGTTTGTAAAATACCATAGTTAAGACTTGTATTTTATATTTATAATGATTGCATAAAAGTTATATGAAAGTAAAATGATTTTGCACATGCATCTCTCTTATTATGATCGCAAAGGTCTTAAAGAAATATCGAGCCGCCGTGCAACAAGTTACCGCGGAGCAAAGCCAATTGCAAGAAGCACAAGTGCAAATTGCCGCACTCGAGGCAGAAAGATCATCGTTGAAGGACCAATTAGCGGAATTGGCGCAACGATTAGAATCAGTGGAGCAACTCGGCGATCCTACGGCAAATAGTCTTGCCACGAGACGCTTGGAATTCCGAGCTAAAGAGCTTGAAAGCAAGCTAGAACTGGAACAAACCACAAGAGCGCGTTTGGAGGTACTCGTTGTCAAATTAGCAAATTCATATTAGACCTAATTGTCAAAGATAATCTATTATATGTCCCAGAAAGGAGCGTATAAGAGTACCAATATTTTAAAAAATTAATTGAATATTGTAATGTGATACATAAATTGTCAAATTAATTTGCTCCGAAAAATTATTTTTTATTTATCTAACGTTATTATTTGATTGTGTTTTTACAGACGCAAATAGCACGATTGAAGGAGAGCGTAGATAAATTACAGACAGAATCAGCTTTACTTAGAACGAAAGAACAGACTGCTCAAGACGCGGCAAGACGACTGCAACGATCCTTGCGCGACGCGCGCGACGAAGCCAGCGCGGCAATATCGCGCGAACAGGAGGCCCTACGTGCTCGTCGCGACACAGAGAAATCTTTGGAAGCCGCAGAGGCTGAGACTAAAGTGGCTAGAGACGATCTCAGATTAGCGCTACAGAGGATCGATGACTTGCAGAGCGCAATTCAAGGTGAACTCGATTTGGATTGCAGCGAGGAAGCCACCAGCGAGAATAGTGATAGGTAAGGGAGAAGAAGAATAAAGAGATGAAAAGAAAAAAGAGGAATGTATAATATAATCAAAATAATATAATCAAAAATATATAAAACAATAATTTTAAATGTGAGATTTTTTAAATCAATTTTACATTTATATTTGTTAATCGTGAATAATTTTTGCTGTCCAGTTTGGAAAAATTTCTTTCTTTTTACAGTGATTGATCCGAGCCGTTATCGGACCTCGGGTCCGATCAAAACGACAAAAACATGATTGAAACAGAATCAATGGAGCAGATAATGGATGGATCTTCCGATGGGCGTACCGAGACATCGAGCAGAACGTGAAATTGCCCGTATTTAGCGTATACGACCGAAACTTATATGAAAGTGAGAAACTAGAATTGTAGTCCGGAGAGACGAAAGACTGGTGAAATGATTACGAAGAATGATGATAGCTCGAAATCGCGATGAACTTTAATCATGCTGCTTGAATGATGCTACTAAGGATAATGCTAGCGTCCTATTTTCGCTATCATAGAGAATAAAATTACTATGAAAGCGAATCAAACTAGCGCGGAGGCTAGCCGTTGAATAACGAAATCAAACTTACGAATTAAAGTTTGAGCTGTGGATCAAGCTAAAATCACTAAACTAATCAACTGTGTGTAACCACACACTTTCTCTCTATGCGAGCAATGATAACTTTTTAGGTGCTAACTATGTATAATTCTCAGAAAACAATCTCGATGTCGTGGCTAACTTCATACGTCGCATCGTACGCTTAATCATGCGTCTGTGGTGCTATTATTTTGTCCGTTTTTCTTCTTTCTTTTTTTTTTTAAATCGTCGATGATAACGACATCGTCCTTTTCCAGTCTTCCACTAAAATTCGAGCCATTTCTTCATAAACGCGAATGCGAATATTGATGAAATTGTGCGCATTCTGCCGAACAAAAGTCGAAATACATCCGAGAGAAAAAGGATTTTTAATACAGATATAACAAAATCTTTATATCTTTATATCTTTTTATTAGGTATGTATAAATAAATATCTTGCAATGAATTTTGCGAAGCAATAGATTAAGACTTTTTTGATTTTAATATCATTGTTGCAAGATTTTATTTTTTATAGGATATTCGTACTTTTGTTCGTCAGCGTAGAGATATACGCCGTGCGAATATTTTCTCATGTATAATTAGCTCGGGAACAATCTTGTACGTAGGAAAGGACACATTATGCTTTTTATTCTTACAATTCTTACTATCTTTATATTTGTATAAAAAGAAAAGAATAGAAAGGAGCACGACAAAGGAACGCGTGCCACGACTCAAATTAAGGCTTTGGTTTTTGTGTAAGGATTCTCGTGTAACTTATTGCTTTGTAAAATGCAGATCTCCTATTTAATTATTAGGAAGTGTTTCTTCATCGTCCTCTGCAAATCCATCCCAAATATCTGAAGTTTAATCGGCAAAACGATGAGCGAAAAGTCCGCGAGAAGAAGAATCGCAGAAGAAACAGAGACGGCAGGTAGCCAACGCGAGTTGGTTATCAAATTAACCATTACACATAAATCGACTCACATGTACATACATACACATATCACTCGTCCTCCTTTGACTTTTCCCTTTGAAGAGCTAGACATTGATTTCCCGCAGGACGGCTCCCGCTCGCCAAAGTTTCGAAGTAAAGTTAAGCTCTTTTCCTTCTGTTCACACTGTTCCCTCTCGGCTCTCCTCGTCGTACTCTGTGTTTCTTCATCACTTCTGTAGTCACTCTACCTTAGTTAGATGCGTTAGAAAGCGACGAGCGACAATTAAATTGCAACTAAGTTACTGTCGCTTCCGCTGACAACAGTGAAGACAATGAGGATGGATGTGCCATTTTGACGACGAAATCCTTCTCCTCGCATGAGGTAAGTTCTTCGTAGTCTATTAAAACACGAAGGTAATTAAAATACACATACAGGCACAATATATCGATTTTCACAAAACGCTTCGCGAGCGCTTGTAATTTGATTTATTTGTATAACTTGATCAGAGTTTGCATTAATTGTATATTTTTTTTTAATTTTTATTTCATCAATACTAACTATCAGTATCGGCAAACAATAGTTTTAATTATTTGACTTTATAACATATATCTGTAGTACAAGTGTAGTACAATATATATATATATATATATATATATATATATATATATATATATATATATATATGTTTGGCTTAGCAATGTATGTATATATGTACGCGTACATAACATCAAGGGAGTAAAAATTTAGTCTCTGCATTACTCCTCATTAGAGATTACGTTATATGCATGACTTTCATTTGCGACTAACTAACTACACGCTTCGATAAATTATAGCGCCGCACTAGGTTAATGCATAAACATGTGTGCGTCGAGACTCACGTAATCCTCGCTACTAGCGAATCTAAGAAAAATGCAAAAGCAAATGCAGTTAGCGTTCGTTACAAAGAAAATGCGGAAAAAAGAAAGAGTAATCAAAACACAGTTCTCATTTTAATACGCATCATAATCCTGAAATAATTTTTATGGAATAGTTGAAAATATACATTTAGCAGCTTTATCGATAATATTATGTATATTATGGTTTTTATAAAATCGGAAACACGTTTTAAAAAATTTTTTTATCGATATATCATAATCACTTTGTTGTTACTTCTCGTGCAAATTTTATTATTGTTCTAAAAATTGATAAACAAAAGCAAAAGCATCTTGCAATTTACAGTTTGTTTACATCATACAAATTGTTACAAAAAATCTGCCTTTAAAAAAGATCTAACAATTTTGAAACGTATTATAAATTCGAAATAATAAGCTTTTGAAACAAATAGTTTGTACGAGTCGATTAACTTGACGTTCGCTAATTTATCGTTATATATCTCGCATTTGATTTGCATCTATTCATCAGTAAATTGCATCATAGCCGTTAATCCGTACATTGGACAGAAAGCAAGAGTTGCATGAGCTTATGCGGCTTAACATCGCAACATTTTGCAGCTTAGCTTGGCGACTGCCAATTCTGTTAGTAAATCATATATGGTTTGTACAAGTTGTCATTGTTATAAATGGCTTACAACGAGACTATAAGCAGTTTGTTTGATGTGCATCGGCTCTGTAAATTGAAAATTTCATTCTTACACAAAGATCGTTATAACAATGATCGACAGATGTGCTAATTTACTTTTTATTATTAAAATTTTAATATCAATTAACATAGATAATATCAGCTGTGCGCAACTGTAAACGATAAATGAAACATAAATAAACACAGGCAGTTTTTATTTTGTTTCGAGTTTTGCAACTGAAAAAATATTTGCCTTTTTAAATGAATTAATTTTTTACACGTTGAAGAGAAACACATTAAAGAGCAATCAACATTTTCGCGGCTTTTTTAAATAACCACGAATATTCTGAATAAATACTTTACGCGCCAATAGCTCTTCACAAAGCTTTATCAACAATTTGTTCTAATTTAAACAACGTAGCTTTAAATGAAGTATCAAAAATAAAGTAATAAAATACAAGTATGTTAGAGAAAAATAAAATGCAAATATGTTAAGGAAAACCATCTTTTCATAAATAAAACGATTAAAAATATGGATTAATATAAGAGATATATGTATCTACGTAGTTATACGGCAGACTTTTATTAATTCTAGTCGGGCAATTCATGAGAATTTAGAAGAGTATATAATATGTATATAAAATAGATAATGTACATGTAACCGGCTCTGAAACCGGCTGAAAAAGTTGATCCTTTTTTTTCTTTACTTCTTCCGGCTTTTACATTTTCGAAATCATGTAAACAAATAATAATTAAAAAAAAAATATACATAACTTTATGACATGGTATATATGTTCCCTGCAAGAGTAGAGTATCCATTAATAATCTAATGAAATATTTTTACAGCTGTTATGATTCACGTGACACAAAGCCGATATGGATCAGGGATTACCGCATAGTATGTCTTATGTAAGGCAAGCGTGTTATATACGTGTTACATAGCGTCTCATGAATTTTTCATTGCGAACGTGTAACCGTCCGCGGGCCCGTGAAACGTCAAAAGTCATTGCTCTTGTTGGGAGATCAATAAGAGGGTGAAAAATCGCGCGTCTCGAAAAGATTAATGTCTTACATAATCCGGCATCGGCACTGATTTATTTCGCATAATACGACGTGTAGCGCACTCGTTACGGCGTCATAGTGCCGCAAAATCGAACGTGACTCATCTGAAACCTGACCAAGGCAAAATTCATACCAATGCGAATTTAATCAAACCGGCTTCTGTACATTTTTGCGATCGGAAATCGTAAATCTTACAAAAATCTCTTTCGATATCTATTTTTTCTTTTTAGGTTTCGATAAAATGAACTATTGCATGCATGCATGTATAAGATGTACAGATAATAAACAAATATGTTTCTCTTCTCTTTGATTAACTTTCATTCTTTGAAAGAATAGAAAAAAGAGACTTAATAGATGTCTCGCTGCTCTGGACAGATAAATGAATTTATCATGGATTACAAGTGAAGTAGACAAAAAAAGATTAAAAAAATACAGGGGATTGAAACGTCGATATTTCATCAAATACGTTACAAGCTTTGGGTGTCACACTATATTTTGCAACATAGTGCTTTATACACTCGAGTTGAATAACGTATATGGAGAAATATAAACGATAATATGCAAAACAAAAAAAAATGAGTACAAATACTATTTCAATAAGTTATACGAATATTTATAACATTTTAACAAACAATCTGTAATTGCTCGCACAGCAGCTGAATGGCGTTTTTTTTCTGTAACATAAATCGTTATAATCGGATTAACCGTTTGGTCGCTGGACGGAAAACGTTTCAGCTTTTTCCATGCATATATCACAAAGATATAAAGAAATATTTTTAAATCTCGATTGAAAGTGTACCGCGTTATTGTCTTTGTTCTTTTTTCTTTGTGATTCTTCTAGGTATGTCAAAAGCGTAATGTTCAACAAGCGAGTAAGCAAATAAACGTATGCTCTTTGACTTGAAATGCAGGGAAAAGTCGAAAGAAGCTGGAAAAGAGCGGGTCGATATTTTCACCAAGTTCGTTTCGTTGAGCACAAATGTCGTGCGCGCTGCTGTAACTTTTAATCACACCAAACGGGGCAGGCACTTTGCGCATTCGCATTTATAAAGGCGACGTAATGAGCGCGCGAGCATGCGGACTTTGGGCGACGCCGATTAACCGAGGATTACTTTAATTAACTTCACGTTCACGAGGGAACAAATGCAGCCAGCTGATGCTAGCGAACGGTACTCGTGCGATTTCTCGCCGAGGCCGAAGCGAAACACGCAGCGTTAAGATCCGCCTCGTGCAACCGGCAGAGCAATCGGTTGTGTTGAACAGAAACAGTTAAGATAATGACAATTTACGTGATTACAAGGGACACCGGCTGAAGCAATTTGTCGCGAAATGCATTAAGTCTGGTAACTTGCTATTACTTTACTCGAGAGAGAGAGAGAGAGAGAGAGAGAGAGAGAGAGAGAGAGGAAGAGAAAAAGAGAGAAAAAAATGGACAGTTATTTAGTGCGAATCTCTCTCAAGACGATAACGTTGCGCGAGGTTGTCTGTCACTTAGAAGTAATGAATGAAATAAATCTAAAGGATAGCACATAGAATAACGATGCATAAACTTAATGAAGAATAGAATAGATATTGCTGTATCGTAATCTGGAAAACCAACCTAATTAATTTCAGAGTACAGAAATATTTTCTATGAATCATCGAGATTCTTAATACCTCAAGTTTTATTTAGGCTATTATTATTATGTTTCGGAAGTAAACAGATTCGCATGTATAGCAAAAGTAAACAAAAGGTATCAAATCAGCAAATCTCGTAATTGTTTGTAAGTCATTTAAAAAATTCTTATGAAGCTCTTTATCATTATCATAATGTTCTTATCTTACTAACGATAGTGGAGAAATCACTTCTCGAAGCGCGATCAGTTGCAAGGTGAACGATAATCATAAATTATCGATTTTAAATAATGGTTTCAGGTAATATTCGTTTTGTGGCATAAAATGTATTACGATAATAATTTTATCGAAAATATTAAATTACATGATCAAATATTCGACAATTATTTTTTATTAAAAGTATTATTAGAAGCATGTATGTATATTCATTAACGCATACTTTATACTCAAGCAATCTATTAAATGATTCCATATTATTTAAATCTATATGTGATTATTTAAATCTATATAAACGTAGGATATACAATATCAATCATAGCTGTTTCAATCTGAATCAATGTGGTTTTCTATCAAAACATTTTTAACAGTTGAGAATGCAGATCCTCTTTGTTTGCAGATATAAATTTCTATCACATTGGAATTATTCATGTATTTGTCAATCGAAAATCAAAGCTTGCATAGGAATTAATCATGGAACAAGCGCAACGTGACGTTCACTGCTCGTTAATAATATGTCAAGCCTGATCCGTCACTCTTATGATTAATTAAGTTGTCACATATGTTGAATGACAGTAGGTCTTATTAGTTATAAGACATAGTAAATTGCAGTATGATTTTCATACTTATAATTAAAACTAATATTTTTTATCTACCAATAATTTTTTTGCAATTTTAAATGTATAAATTGTTCAAGTAAATAATGATTATTGATGGTAATTATATTATATAGTAATACTTATAATATTATTATAAAGAAAACATATACAAGATTCTCAAGCCAAAAGATCTTTTTAGGTTTGTTCTTTTAAATTTGCTCTTCTCCAACGATAAAATATGTTGAATACGAAAATGTCTGCTTATCAATATATGTTTCATAATTTAAATTAATCTACGTCTATCACACAAACACTCACAAAGTCTGTTTGTTTCTGTAAGTATTTATGATAGCAGTTAAAGATCAATTTACCCGACACCTTTGTGTCGCATCGAAAGTGTTTCTATGAATTATCAGAAACTGTTGCAAAAGCTACAGCTTTGAAATGTGAGATTATCCTGGATCACACATGTATTCCAAGAGAACCGAAACTATTCGCTCTGAAACGCAATCAGCTTAACTCTGAAACGCAATAAATCCCTTTGATGCATCCTGTGTTTGTTGTTCTTATTATTGGATTGCCGAAAACGCTCGATTAAGATCCCTGACCGATTCACAATCGATCTCTTTCTTCATTGATATAGACGAAAAGATTGACAAGATTAAAGCGTGGCCTTCGAGTCAACCATCTGAAAGAATAAAAAAATAAAATTCCTATTGCGTATTATTAAAAATATATGAAATAGAGCAAATATTATATATATATATATATATATATATATATATATATATATATATATATATACGAGGGTCATTTTATAAACAATGGTAATGCCGCAATCTGAACGATGTCCTAACAAAATTTTTGGTTGTAGTGGAGAACTTGAGGAAGTGACACGTGATTTAAAAACTTTCATACTGCGTGTTTATTGTGAATTGATAAGTATTAGGAACGGCCTCTGCAAACTCTTCGGATATTGTAATGCGTGATATAACGTTTAATATATATATATATATATATAGTAAAACAAGGTAAAAAAATTGTTGTATCTTTCTCAAACATTATCGAGAATTCTTTTTTTACATTTCGGAGTTTACATCTCCGCAAATGAGCTCAATTTCAATGATGATAAACGAGATTGGAATAGATCCAGTTGCGGGAGCCGATCGAATGATTCTCGAGACTTGCCACTTGATATCGCTCTCTAATAGGCGCTAATTATCAGTTATATTGTCATTGCAGTTTGTTTGAGAACGCACCCGGATCACAGACGAGCGATGCGAGATAAGCCGCGGAACGGCTCTTCATGGACTACATGCGGGGGCAAACATATGGGACCAACATCGTCGAGATAGCGGTGAACATACGAGAGATAAGAAAACAAAGAAGACGTTCTAGGATGCATCTTCTCTCCATTCTGGACGATAAGCCACATCAACATCAGAGAACGGTATAATCGCCTGTTGCTCGTCACGCTATCGTCAGTTAACGAAAGAAAAAGATCCGTAAGTCTGGTTGTTATCTCTAGAGCTGCTCGTATAATTGTACCGGCTTGCAATTAATAATCAACAATCGTATTAAGGCCAATTGGATGGCACGAGGGCGGTGATGGGTCGTCATCTGTGCTGCGTCTTCGGAGTTAATTATGAAGTAACAGATAAATAGATCTCTCTAGATCTCTTGAATCATACACATCGATAAGACGCGACTCCGATGTCGGCTCGAATTCGAATTCCGAAGTCACCAGTGTCTGTTAGTTGCAAGCGGAGGAAGCATTGAGGAAACTGAGGCTGCAAGTAATAATTACTAGTTAATCGCGCAATTTTCGCGGCGACACTGATAACGAGAATATAAAGCCACGAATGAGAAAAAATGTTGTGTAATAAAAGCTGAATAGATTATTATTTATACTTTTAGTTTACGTAAAAGTGTTACACGCGATTGTCACGAACATAATACTGGCGATAATAATTTTTGTGAACGTTATCTTTCCAATCATAAATTAGATATTAAATTTTGTATAATTTTTTTATATAAAATATTTGTAAAAAATACAGTAATTAATAAATCGTTAAAACTGTGAATAACATAGACATTTGAAAAACTAAATGATAAAAGCAACATATGTTTTAAAGATGGCAGTATCAATAAACTGAAGGATGATCTGAAATTAAGGGCATTCTATAAAACTTGAAAAAAAAACTACTTGTTGCATTCATTGCATCAAAGGCCACATCTCCGGAATCGCCAAGAAAAATAGGACAGACGTTCCATTCTCGTCTCACACGGCTACGATTACAAATGTAAGCGACACAGTTTTGCTCGCGCAGTTGCAATACGCCGCTCTGTTCCCATTTCTCTTGTTACCGCGTAAACAGACGAAATCGAAATGTTACTGCCAATCGTTAATTCAATACTCAGATAATTAATTGGCGCTTATTATTAGTTGTAATCGCACGGCTGCTCCGCGACCCATGAATCAATGATTTTTAATAACTGTTGGCTATATCGGAGAATTATAGCAATATTGGACAATCCATCGCAAATATTCCTTGAACATTTCTGTAGTTTTGTTGCATAAATACGTGGAGCAAATTGCAATTGTAATTTTATTGCATAATAATCGTCGCATTTACTAATATAATCGATTAGTATTCCAATAATCAAATTTTGGCGCGATTACATTACATACATTATCTACATTTACATTTTGTTTAGCAAATTTTATGGCTTTTTTAATTTAATTAAAAAAAAAAAAATCATGGATCGTTTCTTGGTATCATCGCTCAATTTCTTTATCATTGCCACGAAGTAATTGAAGAGTCATCAATCAATAATCTTTGCCATCTAGACAATTATAAATATCGCGATTAATATAGAATATATAATGCGGAATATCTAAAGAGTGAGTGGGAAAAAAATAAAATTATGAAGTGAGGCAATCACATGTGTACGCGAACGTGAAAGCAGACGCGATGTTGGCGCCTGCGCATTTTCCGACGTATCCGGTTCCAAAAGTCCACACGGTCCAAAGTTAATACAGACGAAAACATGAAAGTGGTCGCCTCTATCGAATCTGGAACGAAGAAGCTCGATCATGGCACGTTGCACTTAGATCGCGAGTTAGCGCCGTTTAAAGGAATCGGAGCGGAGGAAACATGACTGAAACAATAGATCCGCTTGTGAGTATCAATTTCGCGATTCGTTCGCTTCATCAAAATTGAGACATTTGGCACATAGCATTCCTGAGATTCTCTGTATTATACCGCGTGTCAGATAAAATTCGCTCCGACTCTGAGGTTATATCTGCATGGGCGTAAACAGCAAACGCGCGTGCACGTGAAGAAAACAGCGTTATCACGTTTTTAGAAAAGTAACGCGCGTGCGCGCACGCGACGCTCATGACATGCATCGGTGTTGTATATCTACTAGCATACAATCTTAAAATTCTTTCGTTTTTTTTTTCTTTTTATTTTTTCTTTTTATTGCAGACGCGTGAAAAGATTGATGACCATTAGCAAACTATTTACAACTATTATATTTAGAACATCTTATAATTCCGAAAATGTTATTCATATACATCACTGTTCCAAATTAAGTCGGACTATCGGAAAGAAATATCTCGTTAAAATTGTAGAGCTGTTCATCGACATAGAGCATCATATTTCAAGCAAGTACTTGAAATAGCTCGTGCGACCAAGAAATTCAATGCTCTATCTATATCCATCCACACAACGTGAAGGGTTTTCCAAATATGACCCGACTCGAATCAGTTTTACAAATATACATTATATTTTGCGATGAGTCGTGTAATTCAAAACTTGAAACGGAATGATTCAGCATTTAGAAAATGAAGATAGTATTCATTGACCTCCATCGGCGTGTCGCGTAACGTGATATGCGCTTTGTGTGTTCTCCGTTACGTGCATTAAATACACGTATATATCGGTATGTTTGTTATGTCGACATGCGCTCACGAGAAATAAACTCGAGATAGTTCGTCCCGCGGCGAAATAAAAAATGAGTGTTCCATTCAATGGCGTTTTTCGGCGAGCAAATCTTGCGAGCAAATGCATGCGATGGCTCCGAAAAGCCACGAGGAGTGCAAACACGTTGGTGAGTAAAAACGAAACGAATGGCAAAACATATTCACCATTTGCCTCGCTTCTTCAGCTTCGCCGATGCTCTCGCGTACATCAATCGCAATAGGTTCGTGTAGTTGCCATTACGGCTGTGTGACGAAGCCTTCTCTTAGATTGCGTCGCTGGCAAACACTCAGAAGAATGACGTATCGCTTCGAAAATAGTAGCGCGCATGTGCATTCGATCGGCGACCTTATAGTGGCGCTTTGCTCATTCGGAGAACGGGAAACCTACACGAGACCGTGCCTTGCAAATATTTCTTTAATGCATCATGTTAATTTGAATAAAATTGAGGATAACTTTTTTGTAGTTTGATGTAGTTTACGTAGATTATTTCATTCTTGCGATATGTCCGAGATCTTCGAGAGAAGAACACGGATTCCATTTGATTCCTTGCACACCACATTAATCACTATCACCTGTTGCTTCTAACTTTGGAAAAGAATTTCTACATTCCGTCATGCTCAAAGTGATATTTGCATTCGCAAATATCACTTTACTCTATTCCGATTCGATAATAACATTTGAGCTTATTCAAGGAAATATTTCATAAATCAAATTGATAGTAGAAGAGTAACGGTTGATTTGTTATCAATAGCTGCAGTTACCACAAGATTTACCATTTAAAACGATGGCATCTAATTTTCTTTTGCGTTAGCAGGAAAAAAGTTACGTTATTTGTAATTTCAGTTTAAGTAATTATAAACCTCACATAGTAGCGTGAGGACTTCCAGTCTAACTAAAGAAAGATTAATATTTGTTTTCCTTATAGATTGGTGCGTTAAAAGAAGGCCAGCCGAAGGAGGAAACCGTGATGCAAGCTTTGTCTTCCCAGGACAAGCGTCACCACAGCAAACGCACACAATGGAGGCAATGGCTAGCATGTATATCAGGTTTGTGTCATATTTCATGAAACATCACGTATTTAAAAGTGATGCGTGATGATCGATTGTTTAATCAACGCGCCATTAATCTTCCATCAATCTTCATTTCGCAGCGACCCTATCTATGGTAGCGGTCGGTACTGTTTATGGATGGACCACCACGTCTCTTTCGCGACTCACGTCCGACGACAGCGACATTCCAGTGAAGATTACCCAAGACGAAAGCTCGTGGATCGTATCGCTGACGGTGATCGGTTCGATGATCGGTCCATTCCTCGGAGCGGGCCTCGCCGATCGATATGGCCGTAAGAGATCTCTCCTGTTTGCCAGTGGTTTCTTCATCGTCGGCTGGACAATCGTCTTTTTCGCTCGGAGCGTCGCGGCTCTCTACATCTCGAGGATAATTCTAGGCATCGGCGTGGGTATATCGTATACCGCTAACCCGATGTACGTGTCGGAAGTAGCTGACATCGGTATTAGGGGTGCTCTCGGCACCCTGATCTCCGTGAACGTGTTCACCGGTTCCTTACTGACATGCAGTATCGGTCCCTGGGTATCTTATCAAGTTCTAGCGGCCATACAACTCGCAA
The DNA here is from genome assembly GCF_021464435.1 of Cataglyphis hispanica. Taxonomy (NCBI): domain Eukaryota; kingdom Metazoa; phylum Arthropoda; class Insecta; order Hymenoptera; family Formicidae; genus Cataglyphis; species Cataglyphis hispanica. The sequence continues at coordinate 1,255,059 of NC_065954.1, read as the reverse complement.
TACCCATTCTCTTCGTGGTGTGCTTTTCCTGGTTTCCAGAGACTCCCGCCTTTCTTGCAGCCAGGGGTCGCAGAGCGGAGGCTACCAGAGCCCTGGCGTTCTTTAAAGGGATACGCGATCGTGACGAGGCTAGAAGAGAGCTAGAACACTCTCTGCGTAACAATTTGTTCGAGGACGTTTGCAACAACATTCCGTCGACCGGTCCCGGGGCGCCAACAGAACCGGTCAAGCGTAGTTGGATTGTTAAAGTGAAGCTAATGCTGTCGCCCAGCAACGTCCGTGCTCTCGGCATCATTCTCGGTCTCATCATGGCGCAGCAACTTAGCGGGAACTTTAGTACTATGCAGTATCTCGAAGTACTCTTCAAGAAGATGGCCGTCGGCATCGACTCCAACATGGCTACAATACTCGTCCTCGCGGTCGGTCTCATCTCGTCCGGATTATCGACCGCGACCGTTGAAGGCGCGGGCAGACGTCCGCTGCTGATAGCCTCCACCTTAGGTTCCTCCATTACGCTCACGATCCTCGCGGTATACCTTATGCTGGATGGACGAGGCGTGGATATGTCCGCGGCGAATCTTCTTCCGGTCGTTGATGTAATCGCCTTTCAAGTAGCCTTTCAGATCGGATTGGGCACGTTACCGAGCGCGTTGATCGGTGAATTGTTTCCCACCGAGGTGAAGGGATTAGCCGGAGCCATTATCACTATCTTTGACGGCGTTCTCGGCTTTGCCGTCTCTAAGCTATATCAGGTGATCGGTGACTCGCTGGGCGCCGACATCGTTTACTACTTCTTTGCGGCTTCGTGCTTATTCGCGTTTGTAATGGTGATATTCCTCGTACCCGAGACCAAGGGACGGACGTTCCGCGAAATTCAGGAACTTTTGAGGTTTCGGAGCGGCGACAAGAAAATGGAGAACGTCGAAAGTTCGCAGAATCGAAATAACGTGGCGTGACAGAAAGAGCCGTGCCGCGCTCTATGCTGGACGTGGCGTCAACTCGCTTATCCAACGTTATCAAACATTTTTTTCGAAGCGACAAACTTTGAGACGGCAATTACTTACCCTTACTTGTATATATGCAGTAGCTTTGTATATGCGATAAAAAGCGAGTCGCTAAGGCGAAATCGTCTTTGCTGCTTGGCTTGTGTTCTCCACGATTTTCCTCACATCCCCACTCGAGAAATAAAGATCTTGTTAAACTCATTTTTCTTACACGTATACATATAAATCCGTGCCTATCTAGATAGTGTGTTATTCGTATTCCTTCAAATGCGAGTATTCCGCCAGTATTTTCACGATTATGACATCTCGTTATGAATTTCACGGTTTATTTATTAAAACATTGCTACGAGAAACACTATCTTTATAGACGGCCCTTTTTTATTTTCTTTTTCTTTTCTCACGCGGAATGTTATGCGAGCGGATATTTAAGCAGACGTCAGACTTTCAGAGTTGTTTCTCGTGCACATACAAGATAAAATATTTAAGTAAGAAAAACTGAGAGAGAGAGAGAGAGAGGAATATGAAAATAAAAAGGATTGGCAAGTAAAAATTTCACGTAAACGCCGCATCTCTTATACAGAAGTCATAGAAATCGTAAGAGTGGCAGTTAAACATTGGAATGAAGAGAGAGGAAGAGGCGTTTGAAAAATGTTTTGCGATAAAAAAACATGCTTCCGGATCCCAGTACTATCCAGAAAAGCATGTTTTAATGTTTTCATATGTAGCTGCTAATTATTGTGTAACATATTTTGTACTGCTTCTGTCTCATATATCGTTATTAGGTATAATACTTAATACGATCTCTCTTTTAAACAATGCAATCAGTAAAAGCAATTCAGAGCAATGATATCTGCGGCATTGCTATAAGGAGATGGATAATATATATGTCTGTGGCTATAGAAGATATTCGTAAACAAGAGGCAATCTTCGCACAATGCTTTTTGCCGGATTAGTTGAAATCATAAAAATTTCAATTTGTGAGATATCCGGTATATGAGGATTTCGTAGACAACCATTTTGATCTTTCTCTCTTTCGCACGCGAGAAGGCAGAAGATAAAATATAAAAACGACGGTCGAGAGTTCGCGTATCCCAAAACAAAGAATTCTCAGCTATGAGTGTTTCCAAATACATTTTCTCTACATAAATAGAAATATTGAAAACTCACGTATATCGTTATTCTTTTATATACATATATCGTTACAAAATGTTTTGATATGTCAGAATTTTTACAAAAAATAAATCACAGATAACACTTTCTTGTAAAGCTGATTAAAAGCTAAAAAAAAATTATAATTAAAGATTGAAAGAAGCGAAGAAATTGCGGTAATAAAAAAGGAGTAACGAAATCAAATGACAATTTTTTTAAAAAGCAAGAAAAGCTTATGTCTATTCTGAATTTTTATATTCGCTTTTGTGCATCAATGAACCTAGCGCCATAGTTGACGATAGACATTTCAATTTATTTATCCGCATTCAACTGCAGCACATTATTTTGAGATTACAATATGCATTGTTCATTTATTCATTAAACAAAGATTAAAAAGAACACCACATACTACAAAAGTAATTATATGAACAAGAAACTCAAAATAAAGAAATATCACATTTACGGTACAAAATTAAGCTATATGATGAAACAAATGCATATATTTGTTCGGGAAAAAAGTAGAACCTACTTCGGCAAATTGGAGAGAATAATAATTTCTTTCATCACTCGTATCTTCAGAAAAGAAATGATGACAAAGAATCATAAATGTAGACGCGGAATCGTTCGATAGAGAGCAGAAAACCTTGCATATACTTTCCGTATTGCAAAGAGAGACCATATAAATCAAGATAATGTAATTGTTGCAGCCAGTATTTTTACGATGATAGCATGTTGGAGATGATTTCATTTTAAAATGGATCATATCTAGATCAATTCAATGTACCATGACGTAAAAGAGAATTATTAAATTCTAATTTTTGCAATATCTTGTAAACGCCAATCACAAATAAAATCATGATCTCTGCAGATAATGAACTTTAATCTAAAAAATCGCGAATAGAATAAAAAGAATTTTAGAAATAGATTTATGAATTTCGTACATTTTACTTTTATTGAAAATTGCGCATTCCGTTTTTTTTTTGCTGGAATACCGCTATTCATCTTTTATTCATCCCGATTCTATCTTCTCCGATTCCATCTTTTGCATCTTATTGTTAAGCCGAAAAGAGCCGCAGTCTTCTGTACATATACAAGATATTACTATCTTAACAAACAAATATACGTTCGTATCGGATCTTGCATATACATTGAATGCATATATGCAGTGTATTTGGTTTAAGTGTCTACATTCAGTCATTTTTTTAAGAAATAGAGTTATATATACTATATAGAGTGCTCCTGGGTTAAATAATTAAACTTGAAATATAAATTCAGGACTTGAAAAAAAAAATAATTTTTCTCTGAAAGTATGCTCGCAAATGCTTCGTTCAAGAGATATTGACTTTTTAAGTTACAGACCTATAGGAATAAATATCCAAATGTCTTTTTTTATTTTGGAAATGAAAGGTTATTATAGGCTTGTGTTTGCTCTGTAAACAAAGCTAAAACAAAATTAACAATCATTAAAAAGAAAGATAGTGCAATTGTGCGAAAAAATTGCAGACGCAAATTGTCAATCAGCCACTTGTTTTCTTATCGATAAGTGCAATGCTTGTCTCCGGGCTGTAGGTCATCATTTTGAACAAAACATTTCATTTAATTTTTTATTTCTGTAAAGCTAAAGAAGCTAAACTTAGATTATTTCGACATCATTTAATAGTTTTGTAACTTACGAAGTCAATATCTTTTGAAGGATTTGCGAGCATTTCAGAGAAAAATTATTTATATTTTGAGGTCCTATATGAGTTCATATCTCAAATTTGATCATTTAACCTGAAAGCATTCTGTATATATAATATATAAAATATCAAATACTTTTATTTATTAAGATATATATATATATATATATATATATATATATATATATATATATACGTGTGTGTCCTGATATGTGAATAAAATCATGTGTTAAAACATCTCATAATGATCCCGTACGTACATCAAAGACCGCAACCGCAATGTACCGCGTGCGTATCAATGCATCTGTTGTTCTCGCGGAAACAATGAAAGGTTCGAAAAACTAGCCCTCCGTTATTTTCGCCGACTTCGGAACGATTTACGCGCTCGATTGCGAGCCGCGGCAGCAACGGATTAGAGTGAATTAACGGGTCCCGGGACCCAGGACCCGGAACCCGTTAAAACTTGCAAACGCCTCTGGCTACGATCACGTCGGACGCCGGCGATTTTTTTCTCCCCCGCGCTTCGACCCTTCTTTTTACCGGTTTTATTCGCTTTGTTCGACTCGTGGCGAGCCTGGGCGGAGGCTGTAGTTTCATTTCCGCAGCCGTCGTCGCAGCTGGCATTATGAGAGTTATCGTGCAGCGATGCGGTAGCGATTCGCCGAGGAGACGAGGAGAATACGACGACACGCTGCGAGTGACCTTGTAAAACAATCAGGATTTTCTCCACGCGTATCAGATATAATCCAAGCATCACACAAGCGCGGTCTATGTTGTTTCCAAATTTATACCTGCCGATTTTTTTCGTAAACAATACTGCGCGGTTGAGCATTCGGCAGAAGTATGAAATATGTATGATATTACAAGAGAGAGGAAAAAAATAAAATTGTTTTTGCGGATGAATGATGGAGGAATTACAAAACACGTGCGAACGTAAAAGTTGGGAAATATTATTTGCATCGCTGATGCAAATAACTTTTGACACATTGGCTATAATTAACTTTTTCCTGATGTAATCGCGCGATTATTGATTAAAAATATATACATTAAAAATTATATATAAATATTTACTTGTTTTGCAATTTCAAATATTAACTCTAATTTTATTTCGATACTCATTATATCGATATCGTCGAAATATTGTTCTCTCTAACTGCGGATGTGGTTCATTTCTCGACATGACCTAGAAGTTCCAGACGTCAATTATTGCGTCGCCATATGATGCGTACTGGATAAAGCTTAATAAAGATAAATTGCGGATATTTTCCGTTCTGATCGACTAATTCGATTGTCGAGGGCATTGCAATTCATCGCAATTCAATTTATCCGCTACTCAAGGTATCAATGTATCGAATAAAGAAATGAAAAATAAAGCAAATTGTCGGAGTATCACTTTATCTCGGCTCGATTCCAGAAAGTTCATATCGTACGTTATCCTTCTTCACTGTTGCGTCGCTTCTCTTGATACGCAAGCTGCGAGAGAGTAAGCGGAAAGAAAATTCTCGCAGACGTTCGCAAGAACGCTTCTTCTAAACCATATCACAGAACGTAACCCCTCGCGACATTCGCCGCTGCCCTCTCTTCTCGTTATTTTTCTTTTCGTTGAGTGCAACGACATAAATCTTCCTACAATGGGATCCATTTTTCTCACGTCTTCTTTCTTTAGGGTATTCAACAAACCCTCGCGAGCCGCGCTTAAAAGGCATTGCATTATAGACTCACGACATTAACTAAACACACGGCAGAATTATATTGAATCATTAGATAGAAGCAAAAGATAGAAAGAAAAAGGAAAAGTTGTGGGAAGATTCTACCAAGCTATGAAAGAAAATATCATAAATATTGTATTACGCTTTTTATGAAAAAGATCTACCAGAAATAGTCCAGCGTGAATATTGACGAAACATGCAGGAGAATGGAAGAAAAAGCAAGCGTGTACGCAAATAACCACACAGATTGATGATAAAATATAGGTAAAAATATCACTAATTGTACAAGCAATTATGTTTATTTGTACACTTTGTGATTCTTTCACTCGAGTAAGTAATTTAATATCAATCAAAAATTTACAGATCCATGTTAATTAATGGATCGCGGAAAGGCCTTACATATGTTAGATAATAAATGTATAATAAGTTTCTTGCTGTGAGATAAATTACGAGGTAAGTAAAAGAAATAATTTTTAACACATACGAGAAAGTCTTTTGACAATCGGATTAATTCCTAATACCACAAAAAATAATTAAATTTTATTCAATTGTGTGAAATACCTTTCATCCGTAACGATCTATCAAATTGTGTTTGCTTGTCTCTTAGACCATTTATAACTGTATAGAGCGCCATGGCTTTGTTCGCTCTCTCCATCTTTTATCAGCCACTCGTATACTTTACTCGTGTCCCATTCCTCTTTTCACTCGTACAAAAGGTATACCTTTTGTACATATTAACTGATTTTATCGACGAATGTCTATTCGACTCTTAGAATACATACGGGAGGGAAAACGAAAATCAATATACATCGATAACAGGATATCATCGCGAACAAGCTGTGCCGCAATCAAGTAACAATGTCCTATGTTTCTCTCACACCGATCATAATTTCCTAGATATCCTCTTCGTCATTTTGTTTTGACCATGCCAGAACATTTATATTTTCACTGTCGCGATGATAAAACGTGACTAGAATTTGCTACAAGCGTTATTTGCATTGTTTAAAATAACCCAGCAATCAGTATTAAATTGATTTGTCACCTTTTTTGACAGCTTTCAACCCTCTTTTAAAAATTTATTATATACACACACACATATATACATATACATGAATAGAAATTTTTATATAAAAGTTATATATATATATATATATATATATATATATATATATATATATTTTCAAAAGAAGACAGATTAATAATGAATTTATTAGAAATTCTTTTTATTTATATGGTATTTATAAGGAAAAATACCGTTGTGCATCATTCAATTCTTCAAAGAGTTTAGCTCCTCCCTTTCGAGGGTGCCATTATTTCTTCGTTAGCTTCATCCTTGCCGATGGATTTTTATAATGGCTTTCTATTATGCGCGCACAATATCGATACAACTTTATATCGAAGCAATATCGCTTCTAGACTCCCGTCTGGCTAGACCGAAGGCACGCACGTTTCTCGACACGCGAAGCAATCGAGCATCGTCTTTATGAAAAGATTCGAGGGATACATCGACGCGATATTGCCTGAAATCAAGGCTGGAATGAGGGAAAAATAATATCCAGCAAGAATATAGAGATGTTTTAATTCTAAATACCTATGTTCGCAATTTTAAATCCTGTCTTTTTATATATTTAATATTAATTGGCCATTCAATTAAAAACATCAAGCTTAGAGCAAAACACATACGGCATAATGAACAAGATGATCCTGGTACATTCATGGCTCTTTGTCTCTCCGATAACGTCGATATCGCGCATAAACCTAAGCGCGGTTGCGGCCACGGCCTTTGATATCCAAATCCTGCCGCTTCTAGGCTAATAACGATTTCCGCCTCCGCGATTATCTACTCTCGTTCTCGACCCTACCGATGCTTGAACAGCATCCCTCCTGCCTCTTCCTCCGCCGTTCTCTTCTTCTCCTTCATCTGTATACCTCTATTGTAATTTCCGTCACTCTCCATCTAACTCTCTCTCTCTCACCCTTTATTCTCCATTCGCTTGAACGGTTTCCTCCAAATAACTCACCGCAATTCGCACCACGAGACGGTATCAGCAGGACGATTTCTATCATTGTCGAGGTTCTCTTCTCCCCCGTTCCTTCTCTACCTCTCGAACGAATCTCCGGATATCGAATTCTTACGCGCCGGCGCCTGCAGCGGCACAATAATGAATAAAGCATCATCGCACTGGCGACAACGATGGCGAGCCGTGAAGAGTGCATTTTTGTGCCGCCAAGTCGTTTCGTAAGATATTTTCCCGTTTATATTCAGAGACTTGCGCGTGTTCACTCGCGTGAGCGATATTGCTCGCGACGTTTTCCACTTATATTTCCCTTTTTATGCCCGTAAAGATGCAAATACACCTTAACGCATTATTCACGGCGCGTATACCACGTTATGTTTGCGCGAATAATTCGGGCGATTAATTCACAGAAATTCCGTATCGCGAATGAAACACAAATTGGTCTTGAGATGAAAAATTTACAGTCAAGAATATCGTATGCGAGGATAACATTAAATATTAATTATTTAAGAAATCATACTTCTCATTAATATATAGTATATATAAACAAGAAAAATATATATTTAAGGATAATTTATCGCTTTCCATACAAATAAATTCATGTAGCCAACAATCTTGTACTTTTTGTCAGATGATTCACCATATAAGCTCTTCAATCCTAATCGCGGTACGTGTTGATAGATCGAATTAATTGCAAACACGATACGCTGTCGTGACGATAAATTATTATTTAACGCACACGTAGGGCGAGGCCAGTGAGACAAATACGGGCGCGCGTCACAAATCACTTTCTATCCGATATATTACCAATTGCAAAACACATAGGAGAAATGGTACCAAAAAAAATCCATACATCCGAATCTACTAAATTTGATTTCATAAACAAAAATTTAACAACCATTAAAACTAAAAAAGATTCGACATCGGTTTATGACACATCACTGTCCACTTTATATACATATTCATTAACTCTGACGTTATTAAACGAATCAATATTGGCCTATACAAGTAAATAGGATTACATTTTTCTAGCATAAAAATGATGTTGAGATAATTTTGATTTCTCTTTTTTTATTAGCAAGTTAATTTTGTTGTTTACTTTTATTGGCCGATTCAAATCGAAGGATCAAGAACGGTAATGCTGGAATTTTAAGGCAGAGGATCAATCGAGCCAAAGCTTATTTGCGTAATAATCTGTGCCATTATGTCGGCGATTGGCTTCGACCGATAGTATAGAATTTCTGGAAGAAGAAAATTATCGTTAAAATAGTTATACTTTATTGTATATAGCAAAGATAAAAATGTATACGCAGAATGGCCCTTTTGCCTTCTGCCTCGCAACGAGGTCAGTGCTCAGGGGAATGTTGGTTCGTAGTAGAAAAAAGAGAGATAAAAAAAGAAAATCTCGGAAAAAGTAAGAAAGAGTTGAGTTTTTCTGCATGAAAATCAGTGCCGACCGAAGAAATAGTCGACTTTTCGCCCGATTCTCTTCGTTTCCGCTCTCATCCATTTCCCGCTCGCGCGTACTCCATGTGCCGCGGTATTTCCTTTTATCATTTAATTAAACAACCAGTTACGCAAAGTATACTAAGTTCGAATGCGACGACGGAGAAAGCATTCTCTAGAATTTATCCTGTTTCAACCGCATCTCCTTTGTACATTATCTTTGTTTGTTGAACGTAGGCAACAGACTATCTTTACGTAGATAACGCGTGTCGTCGTCGTAACAATATTCATTAAAGCGGAATTGATAAGTCGCTTAAGAGCAACCGTAAAGTGTAATGTTTGTTAATGAAGCACTGCGACATCTTTCTCGTGCAACCTAAAAAAAGAGTTTGCGGGAAAAGATACAGGGAGTCTTCTCCTTCCATTTCGATTAACTTCAACTAGACGACGCGCAATTATATATCTCGACATTAATTTGATCAAATCAAATGGGTAAAATGGAGTTAAAGATGGATTACTCCAAAGATAGATTAGCGTTTTTAATTATCCCTGCATCCCGCTATTTTCTTTCTCTTATTCCCCACGCCAGTTATTTTGATCTTGTAATTGAAATCTAAGAAGGCGGAAGGCGCGCAGCTAAAGTCGAGGAAAGGAAGAATCGACAAAAGAATTTGTGCAATGTCAGACGCACTCGTGGCTTATAGAACTTGAAAATGCTAGAACCTTTATTTTATATCTTCAGGCACGTTTCGGCAACGAAAATCTCTCGCGAAAATGCCCGCGCGTATCGGCAAAAACTGATGCGAAAAATTAAACAGTAAATATAATGAATTAAGAAATACGTGCAAACGACATATTATACGTTAAATGAGCAAAACAATGACGTACAATCTTTACATGTATAAATGTGTGCTTATCTAAATTCTGAGAATCTCAAATAAAATTTCGAGTTTATATATGTTCTCGTTTAATTTCTTCTTTAGCTTGGGATAAAAAATGCAGTTGGATGGCGACAAGGATTAAAATAACTGTAGAAAATTAACTATTCAGAATTTGGAATTTTCTTTCCTCGAGACAAAACAAAATTCAACTTTTGTAAAGTTCTAGCATTCTAATTTCAAAATTTCGAGATATAATTGATAGAGTTGTAGGGCTTCTTTTTTTACAAGAACTTGAAAATTCCTAATTGCAATGATCGAATTTCTAAAAATATTAAATTTATACAAATCAACATTCAATTAGAAAACGCAATTTTATCTAGTCGCGTTTTGGTAACATGAAATTCTGCGCGATGCTCTATCTTCGTGGAAATAATTTTTTTCACAGTGCGTCTCGCAAACTTTGCGCCAACCTCCCCCCAAATCACTTTGTAACACTTTGTGACGTTATTTTCTCTTCCACGAGGTTGCAATACAGTTTGCCAGGTGCAATGAGAAGACAGAAGATAGGAAAGGAAAGACAAACGCGTGAAGAGAAGCCTTCTGAAAAATTTCTACTGCGTCCGCGCGCGTATGTTACCGTATATTCTGCAAATGTCAAATGATTACCATTCTCGTTTGCCGCGGTTTCATTTTCTTCATGATCAATATTATCTGAGCTATTTATCCTTGTCCCGTTCATTTAGTTCATCTTTTGTCGCTTAATTGACAAAGACACGATAAGGAATAACGACGAAGAGAATTCGGATGGCGGAAAGTAGTGGGTGAAACTTCTCTCGAATGTAAATGCGATGCGCGACGGAAATCGTGACAAATTAAAAGCAGGCAGAGACTGGTTAATTGAATATTCCTTCCTCATCGCGAGTTAATTCTGAATGAGACACAGCGAATCGGTGTGAACAAACTTGGTTGACCCGCACAACTAGCCGCACAACTAGCAGTTTGCAACTTTGCTTTAAATTGTACTAAATGCGGATATAGTCTCCCGGTATATCCGCCAAACCGTAATTATTGTAACGTGTAAATTAGGAATACATCCTTATGATAATATGGCGTGAATTGCGTGCCGTACATTTGCCATATTACACATTTCAGAATACGAAACACGAGAGAAACACGAGCCAGAGAAACTCGTTCATAAAAATCATAATATTAAAGACCGCGATGCAAAAGGTTACATGTGAGTCCCTTAACTTTGTTCTCTCGTAACCTGATTATGTTTGCCTCAAATAATTTCACCGCGTTCGTGTTCACGCTCTCACGTAGCTGATAAAGTGCGATAACCCCTGAAAATGGAGCGCTCCGGATGGCCACATTCTTGCCACTTCCACTGCGCCTTACGACCGACTATAAATCATCCGCTTTTACCTTCGAACAGGTGACTTACGTAACGGGTAAGCGTGGATTACTTTAATGGGAAATAAATTCACTTGCCGGCAAATTGCGCTCGCCTGTAAAATATTTTAACGTAAAAAATATTTTATTTACGTCGACATATTATATACATATAATAATGCATTAACAAAATTAAAAAAACATATTCGTATATAATTATTCTTCTAATTATTTTACATGTGCACATGGGAGAGAGCAAATATTAATTTTTCAAGAAAAAAATCAATTGGCTGTTTTATACTTTGAGATCATCTCTGTTTGATGCACGATAGTGCAATTATAAAAATCGATCCACACACACACACACACACACACACACACACACATACATATGCATGTACGTAAATATGTACGCTCGTTTTAGCTAGAATTTTTTTAATGATAATGCGCATTTATATACCGTAGAAGTAAGATAACAGGTTGAATGAAAAGCAATATATAAATCCAATTTGAAAAAGTTTGTCGCGCAATTGATTTCGGACACGTTCCACTATTTTTTTACGACACGCAAATAGAAAACTGTCAATTCAGTAGCAAAAATGCTTAGATTTTAATGAAAACTATGTAGAAAAATGACTTGAGTGTATTATAAAAATATTTTGATTAAATAAAATATTTTGGAAAAAATCTGGTTTATATTTGACTTGCGCACGTACATGATATGTGATCCATGTGCAAGTAAGTGTGCTATCTATAAAATTGCAATTTGCACAACATAAGCCTAAAACGAGTACGCGATAAAACTTTATCTCAAGAATCAAGGAAATGCATTCGCGTCAAAACGTCTTTTACAAAAAAATGCTGTAACACAAAAATACTTGAAAGTATAAAAAGTTTGAGGAGTATTTTATTGTTTATTTTCAAGAAATTTTTGAATACTATTTTCTATTTTATTTATACACAACAAGTTTCTCCTTATGTATCGCGAATATCGATAAACAATATTAATTGGCCCTCTTACTCCTCTTTTATCTGTATTTCAATATAATTCTAACTTTCTCGCAAATATTATATATTATTATCAACCATTCGGGAGATAATTCCGTGAAATAGAAAAAATCAAATCTAAATCACAGAGCTTATACGATACAATGGGAAATAATAATTTATCCGCGCGAGGACATGAATTAATTCTCGCAAGAATGGCTGCATTTAGCGGAGAAAAATTGAATAGCAGCCGCGTAACAATCGAACCTGATTCATTGGAAATCTAGAGGTATGTATCAATCACATCCAATTGCCACTCAACTGCTGTTTCTGCTGAATGCGCCCAATGTGACATATCAGTCCTGTTGCCCCATTCATTTAATCTGGAAATGGGTCGTATAACTTGCCTATGTAAACGTAAAATTTCACAAGCATATGTCCGACGCATCGCACTATTGTATGTTATGTTTAATCCATGAGATTATTTATTCGGCAAAAGTAGAAGATGAATGTTGAATTTTTAAAGACATAAACATAATATGAGATCTCTTTATACACATTTTATATGTCTGTAAGGAAAAAAGAGAGAAAGAGAACAATTATGTATTCTATTTCACAGTGAGAAGAGAAATATTTCGCTGATAGTAGAGATAGATGCTTCTCGGGCTTCTGTGTATACGTTCTCATGTAAATATCTAATGCTGTGGTATGCGGCTTGTTCACTTCCGTTAACGATTCCCCCTTTCGTCCCTTTTCCTCAAACTACATCCTTCAGCGTCTCGGTATCTATAGGAAAGAGCTCGTTAGTATCGTTCGCCATGGAAAGTCTTTGTATCGCACGTACGTAAGCTACGAGTCGATACTCCGTAGCCCAGAAATTTCGGAATTTCGTGATCCAACGCGCGCAGCCTGCATATTTCATTGCAACTGTGAATGCACAACGTATTGATGAAATATAGACCTGCTGAACGTCTACCATCCGAGAGAGAATTAAAAAGCGTTATCTTGCAGTAAAAGATAGAAGACAAAATTTACCAATTTATAACGTTTATTTTGATCCGTAAAATTAAGCGTTTTGTCGCGTTATTAAAATTTAATTATTCGCACAATTGTACGATATTCTTTTATTTGACTTTAACTCAATTTTTGATCTTTTTTTTCTAAATTAAATGACATTACGTGTTATTACGCTGATTCATCCGTTGACGGATAATAAATGCGCAAACTTATCGTTTTTATTCGATTCTTCGACAAATGCATAAATGCCCGAAACATGTAAAACGCACTGGCGTGTGCGAATGTTCAAAGATTCGCCGGTGCTAATTAAGATTAATGAGTTGTCCGAGGAGGAATCAAGACTGAGTTTTCGAGCGCGGTAATTAGCAGTCTACTTCACCTTTCTATATAAGATTGCTGGCCCGAGAGCTATATAGCCGAGTGTCGCGAAAGTTTCTCTCCCTCTTATCTTCATTCTCGACGCATCATCCTAAGGCAAGCGATTATTAGACGGAAAGTCTTTTTCATTTTCATCATAACGTTTTTGATCATAACATCTCGTTTTATTATATTTTATTTTATATCTAATTTTTCTAATAATACATGTGTAAATTTCAACATTATCTTACTAAAATTTAGATATATGTAAATATAATAACAGATTATATTTGGCAGAATATAAAGATAGTATTAGAAATTTTTCTTTCAGGAATAACTATCTATATTATACAGATAATTTTGGAACTAAAGTTCATTACTCAAAATTTGTATACGTTTTGTTACCCCAAATTGAACATTATACTACTTATTTTCTTTTCTTTTATCTGTTTCTTCGCAAATAGTAATTTTTCTTTTTAATCATAATGAAGAAAAATATAAATTAGTCAATCGATGAAATACGTCGTCCCGGCTAACGAAACTTTCAACCGTGTGATTCACATGTCTCATGCACCCATGTAGGTAATTAATTTACTGTCCCGCACTGCGTGCAAAGAGTTTCTCTCTATATATATAAACACAGTTTAATATAATTTAACAACTAACGAGACTCTAGGCGAGAGACTGGTATAATACTATATAATGCCAATCGTTATGGTGCATCCGCGCAGTATACAACACGTGTCATAATGAAACAATTAATCTCTCTCTCTCTCTCTCTCTCTCTCTCTCTCTCTCTCTCTCTCTTTCTCTTTCTTCGAAATACACCGACCATAACTATCAATTGCAACGTTTGAGAATAATGTTCAAAAACAATGGGACAGCATAAGAGTCATTAATGAAACACGACGCGCGAGATTCGCTATTAGATAATCTGGCATTAACGACAACGAAACGATTAAACTATCCATAATGATATAAACTGTCTATCACACTATATAATCTTCGCTTGTGACGCAGAAAATTGTGTGATGTTATTTTCCGCTACATTATCTGTAAATATCATTTATTACATCGCACCCTTATCTGCATCGTAATATTCGTGATTGTACTCTCTAGACCAATTTATATAGTAACAACATAACATTTTACTTCAAAGTAAACAAAAACTGAAAAAGAAGAAGAGAAAGAGAAGAACGAGAGAGAGAGAGAGAGAGAGAGAGAGAAAGAAGAGAAAGAAATGATTTCTCATCCGTTTATAACAAATGCAACAAAAAGGACTTATTGCAATATTATTAAATTTTATTTTTATTATTATATAATTAATTTAAAAAATAATAATATATATTAAAAGAGCGTTTTTTCTCGAAGACTTTCGACGCATATAATTCTTAAATTAAAACGTAAAAAGCAAATTACACGCAAAACCGCTGAACTCTGATAACAATTGCTTTACGCTACGTAGCGCCTGTCCAGAACATGTCTGAAAAATAAAATACGACAATTTAAACTACACCGAATAAAACTGGTTTGACTGAAAATGCAAACATGCATGATATATACATCTTGAAAGAGAATCTCTACTTTTATAGCACTTTTATCGCCTTTTGCGAAATATGCAGGATATTATATATCTTCATTAAATATTAGTTCGTATAATTAGAAACAATGCAAAAAATATGTTTCTATCTTGTACGATAATAAAAACGTTTCATCGTAGTTTTATCGAAACCTGCAACTTTCGATAATCGATTATCTTATTAAACAATCTGATAAATCTGATAAATGAAGATTGCACTCCAATTACAAAATATACTACATAGATTGAAGTTGAAAGCACCTCTCTTCCTGTAATCCGAGAAAATAGTTTGCCTCAACGTCTAACTTCTCGCTCGTCCGTATTACACAGTCGTATATTAATTTTGCGGCTGCGATTCTCAATTTTCAGTTAGCCCAATTCTATTTTCATCAAGTAAGATTACTCATGCTATCAAGAGGTCGAACGAATTCCCAACTTGATGCGATGCGACGAAGAACATAGGAATGAAAGGAGATAACTCGAGAAGAATGACTTCACAGATACAACGACAATAATTAGCTAGATCTAATGAGAAATCTTTCATAAAAGTTAAATTGACTTATCGAAAGAATCGCAATGCTGAAATGTACTGAATTTAATAAACAGAATCTAATTTCATGCAAAGTGCCACTGACAATTTAATTTCTTTTCACGTTTTTTTTCACTCAAGACGACGTTAATTATTTAACATTTTATTGAACAATAAATTTTTTTACTGGAAAGCGTAATTACGGATAATGATTTCGCTTTGTTCAATTTTATTTACAAGTTGTGTTTCTGCAAATGATTTCGCATATTATTTCGCGGAGCTAAAATTATTCGTGCATTCGAGATTCGCGCACAATTATAATTGTGTTTGGCTTCGGGCGAGCGCGGAACAAAATATCGCCGATGAAGATAGCAAAATAAAAACACAATATATAATACAAACGCGTATAATATTATCTATGCCGTTATGGATTACGTTGTCAAATCAAATTTCATAACAAAGGTCAAAATATCTTAAAATTTTATTTTATTTAAACAAAAATTAAGTTATTTACACTAAATATATTTTCATATTTTAGTTATTAATTAAGATAGTTTTTATTTAATTTTTTGCTACCCTATGATTTTATTGACGTGAAAATAGACTTTAAAAATAAACTTGTGAGAGATAATTTAATATAGCATTTTTAAGTAACTACGAAACAAATATGATTATCTATTATTTTTATATTTTTCAAAATAACATAAATTTTAACATAATTTCATAAATATTTAATGAAATAATAAAAATGAATTGGAGATTAATCGTGCAGGCAAATGAAATTTTTGATAATTTGACATATTTTCTACCAAATAGCCCAAAATAATAAAATTAAAAAGAAAATCATGCATGTAGACGGATAATATAATAATATTCTTGCATGAAAAAAAGTTAGCAGATAAGATTTTCATAATTACCAGATCAGAATCTATAATAGGAGCATAATATAAATCAGAATGCATGATATGCAGGTTCACGTCAAAATAAATTTAAAAACTCGAAGAGAAATTTCTATTTTAAAAATGGATAAAGAAATAATTATTGTAAATTAATCTCTAAAATATGTATAAAAATACTTTTCATATATAACTATTACAATAGAACTACATGGAAATGCATTTCACATTTGCTAGAATATATTTTATTTATTATTATTCCTATAACTTGGCACGCAATAATCAAATGCAAAAACAATTTTACAATAAATGCGCTCTCTCCTCACAACTGAAAAATAATAATTAGAAATAATAATGGAGAAATAACTTTTGATTAAATAAATTGTAAAGGAATGTAAATATATAAGCTTGTCAATGCGAATTGCACATAGATTACTTTTCATTATTTGCAAATCACATTATCGTTAAAATCGAGTTAATTGTAATAACGGATATAAAATAACTTCAAGAGATATTATGATTATGTCATATCCTATTTAATTTAAACGATACCGCATACTTTCTTTCAATAAAATCATTTGCAATAAAACAAAAAAATGTAAAAATTAAATTTTCATGATAATTAATACGCTCGAGATATTGAAAAACAATAATAACTCGTCAGCAAATAAGAAGGCATAAAATAATTGTAATATTATTTTGCCTGCGATACTAAAAATATTTGTACGCTGATTGCAAATGAAAGTAAGAACAGTTTCAGAATGATTAACATCAAATGATTGTTTCATACAATATTTTTCACGATCCATTTGTCGCTTCAATATTGGCGCGCGATATCAAAGTAGAGAGATATAGAAGAGCGTACAATCCGAGAGAATGGCTGATGGCAGCCGATATACATACACGAATCACCGAAAGATCATGCTCGAGCGTGATTCCAGAAAATGTTGAACACGCCGCGATATTGAAGCGCTTTTCGCGCATGCTCGCGCGCGATTTTCTCCTAGGAATGTGTTTTTCCACATTTACACGATATATACATGTGCTAGTATGTGCAGTAGCATGCTGTCATCGGTGTGAGTGTAATGTAGTTCGAGAATGAGGAGACTCATGAAGAACGCGATGATGGGCGATAAAGCACAAACCCCTCGGGCACCTGGATTGCTTATCATAGTCGTCATCGATCGTTTATCTATGTTCACGACGAGATAAACTTCGAGGTTGCAGAAGGAAAATGAAACATTTCGTTGGATAAAAATATAAAAATATATTGTCACCGCGAATAAGCAAAGTATATCATCAATATTCCGGCTCGAGAATTAATATTTCGCGCGACAGCTGTCATTTTTATTATTTAACTTATGAAATATTTAATCCTTAACTAGAGATATTTGACTTTTTCTTCACGAATAGATATTTTAATACCTTTAGAGCTGAATCAATTTTATATTTTTAGAAATAAAAAAGAATAAAACCAATTTTATTTTATATTGTTTTTTATTTTTTTTTAATTAAAAAGAAATTACGAGTTTATATTGAATTATTTTTTAGTTAAATGGGACAAAGAGTGAAATTTTTCTATATGAATTATAATATATAGTATATATTTTTTTGTCTGTCGAATATAGAATGATATTACGACGCTTTCCATATCGAAGCAAATTACCAACTGAAATGACCGCATCTTTCTTGTTGCATTTTGCTAGCAGTGTACGTACATATAAGCGATGCTGTTCTTTAAATTCATTCATCTCTCCGTATTTTTTTCTCTTTAAAATCTGTTTTATATATAAAAATATCTTTTATATAACTTCAAACATAAGCAAATGTTTTAATCTGTCGTACAAATGACAGAGAGACAAATGTTTTTGACAGAAGCTAAGCAAGCAAGTATAATTAGAAAATGAAAAGATGTTAGTTTTAACTTGAAACAGAAGCATTGATTGTCGGTTAATGTACAAGCAAAAGTATATATCCGATGTTTCGTAATAATACAATAATGTTTTAATTTAACGAGCCTTGCTCTAAATTTTTAAACTTTATAAGTAAACAGGTATGCTTTTTGTATGCGTAAAATGTTACATTTTATACAATGCTATAAAATTTTATAAATTGCTTATTACATAAAAACAATATTTCATTTTTCTTTATATTGTAGTTTACTAAACGGTTTGAAACAGAGTCATTCGACATTTGATGGATTTCAATGCTATTTTAATCTATTTTGTTTATTTATGCATTTCGTATTGTAGCAACCCATATTTAATTCATGTCAGCGAGGCAAGTTATAAAATTATTGATACACGCGCGCACGAAACAGGAGATCATGATTATTTTAGCAAAAATAATAAATATTCTATATGTGTACAATGTCTGTTTCTCTCTTTTTTCTCTCGCTGAACATCATCAAAAAACAAGCAAATAAAAAAATTTCACATACAATTGAATTTTCAATAAAATCATTGAACCTTTTTATGAAAATTTACATAAAATAGTCACGTCAACAAAATATATGAAATATTCGAAATCCGACAAAATCAGCAAAGAGCCAAAGACGTTAAGTGGCTTTCGCAGTATCGAAACGCTTAACCAAAGCATATATTTTCCCAATCATTTCCATTTGTTTTTGCTGTAAGCGATTTTGATATTCCAGACGCGATTTCATGCTCGAGCAATACGATGGCATAAATGCGAAAAATTGTCTCCATGTTTATAAAATTTCGTTTCATTTCACCGTTTTTAACGAGGAATTTCTTTTGCGACTGACGTAACGTGTTCTTCATGTCGAATTGATGCGCTTTAAATTAATGCAACGCGTTTTTTATATATCAAGCTGCACATAGGTAAGTTACAATTAACATTTCCGCTTCTGAATTATAAAATGCTTTAGCGGGGGTTCTCCCCTCCTCTCTCCTTCTCCCTCTGTTCTCCTGAATAAAAACGCTGAATAATTTTCCGTCCGCTGCAGTACCTGACTAAGCATAATTCTCATAGCATAACGTATGTGTACGCGCAGAGAATTATTGTTGCCCGGTCATTTCTTATACAAGACTTTTCCACGATATTCGTCAAAATTATCATTCCTATGTTAACAGGTTTTGTTTTTTCCAATAATCCCGGATTTGCCTCTTTCTACCGTCATAATATAATTTTCGCGACATAAGCACAAGTTGACGGATTACAAGTTTCAGCACTTTGCAAGAGGCTAATGTTTATTTTATGTTTATTCTCTAAAAACAATTGCAATTATTTGAGAATATACCGTAGATAGTTTTACTGAAATGAAAAATATGTCGCAAAGATGAAATAAATTATATTACTTTTCTTAGTAAAAGAGCTTACGCGTTATGTCTCTGTGATACCTCTGTGTAAGGAAATTCTTAATCATTTAAAGAGAAATCTTTTATCTTTCTTTTGCGAGCGTGCGTCTGCCGATAATTTTCCTTTAATAAAAATAAAATTACTCTTGGTCGATTTAATCTCGTTAAACTAATTTTCCGTGAAGAGACCGTTCACGTCTATTATCCTTTTTCTGAGGTTAATTAAAAAGAGATAATGGGACTAATGTCGCAAAATTTACGATGACGTGCATCAATCTATATCACATCTTACATGATAATCAAAAAGAGACCGATATGCAGGGTAAATAATAGAGTGAATAATAATAGATAGAGTGAATTGTAATAATAATAAAGAAAGAGAGAGAGAGAGAGAGAGAGAGAGAGAGAGAAAGAGAAGTATGTATTAATAATTTTTAAAATATTTTTTAAGAGCTATTCACGTTTTGATTTATTTTATAAATGTATGTATTCGTCGTATCAATTAACACATTATTTTTCAACGGTAGATTAATCATTTGTTTTAAAAATGATCGACAACCGATTGCAAAATGATATAAATGCAGCATACATATTGAACGAATTTAACGATTCACTTGCTTTAAATAATGTATCTCATAATTTGATTTGCAACGTTTTTAAAATAAACAGCTTATGTACATTGCAGAAGTCTTTATTGACTTATTCGTGTGAAACAAAATATTACATTAAATATTATAATACAGGTACAGGAAAAAATTGCTGCTATCTTCTTTTTTTTTCAACCTATTTATGCTAGCGATACAAAGATTTTTCATCGGCAACCTATATGCTATATATTCTATAAAAGACATAACAAAATTGAAAGTGATAAGTTTGCTGATAACCAGAATGAAAAGACAAAATGCCGGAAAAATGTCTAATTATAGCAAAAATAAAATAATAAAAGTTAGGTTTTTTTTTAAACTAAAAAAAAAACAACATATTGTTATGTGTTTTTAATGGGATCATGGATTTCGAGATAAAACTTGTGCTCAGAGGTAAAAGGAGAAACAGGAAAACTGCAGAAGAATTATCATTAATGCTCTCTGCCCGATACACCTGGTCATTTCCCGTCACCGCAACGCATTCGCGACATAATCGATCGTATCTCCGCGCGAGCGATTAATTATATCGCCATTAATATTGCACAGCGTGCGATGCCGCTGGCAATTGCATTGCAGCATCACAATAATAGCTGGGCTGACGGAATTAAAATCTTTTCTCTCTTTTTCTCATTCTTTCTTTTCTGTACATTCTTTGTAACTAAAATAAAATAATATCTTTAAAAAATAATTTTTCTAAATAATTTTTTATATGTTTAACGTGATCCTGAATTGTTGGCTAACTAGAAATTATGATAAAAATATGCTAAATGCTGAGTAAACTACATTCAAGTATAGATTTCTCGCGTTAAAAAGTGTCATATGTAATAGAATCAAATATTTTTTAAAAATAGTCTTTAAATGTAAATAAAAAAAGATAAAAAATGTTATATTGGTATAGAAATATAGAATAAGTCAAAGATATTAATATGAATATTGCCAATTAATATAGTAATTAATAGTTTTTTTCTATTATATGATATTTAATCCATTTTCTGAAGCGATTAAAAAATTCTATTACAAACTTGTCATCCATGAAATTTTTTTCAAGTATTATTGTGGGGTGTCGATATTTCAAATTAATTAAAAGCGTTTTCCGATTAATATCTGTGGAACTATTCTGGGCTATCGTGTCGACAACCCGCCAATTTATCCTCTTGGAAAGGGCACGACTTTGTTCGTGCTTAAGTCGGGTTACCCTGATGAATATCGGGTTCGGATAGTTATTAATCTAAGCGAGAAGCGACGTCGCTATAACAGCCGATATCGATGTTTAGATATCAATTCAATTCGCCGACACGATAAAATGTCCATTAGATTACCACACCAAATATTTCCTACTGGCAATCGACACTACGTCTTTTGATCGATTACATCGCGCAATAGCAAATTAGTTTAATGAGATGAATTTATTCTGCACTTTTCAAGTTTTTGCGAGATTTTTAGTCTTATATATGTATAAACAAATGGAATTTTATTTTTTTTTTTTCACAATTCGTAAAAGCACAATCTCACGCATGCTTATGTTAAAAGTTACGTTACCGAATTGAAAAACTAAAATACAATCATTTTTATCGTTTTATACTTTGTGGATTATTTAAGTTTCTGCGAAGGAAATATTTGGTTAAGATGTTTTGGCATAATCATAAAGTTAAAATTCCTGCACACTTAATTAAGATGAAATTAACGCAAAATTAACGTTTTCCCGTAATGTATATCGTAATTGAATGCAGTAATATTCGCGTTTCAATCTTCGTTTAAGCTCTTTGCATTATCATACTAATATTGCCGCCGGTACGAACGTTAGTTATCAACTTGTAGTTATATTTACTGAAAGTCCCTATATCAGATGCCTGTAAGGCATGCTTATGCGCAATATGTTAATGTCTCCGGCATAATGCATAGAAAGTGCGTCTAGAATAAATTAATTTTCTGTGATAATAACGTACAAAATTAATATGTTTATAATATGCGCTTATTATGCTCATTTTAAGAATATATGTACATTTCTCTCTCTCTCTCTCTCTCTTATAATAACTTAATTATTGCACCAATTTAATTCAGAACATGTGATACGTGTGAGTACCGTCGACGTCGTGCATAAGCTATTTCATTGAAATAAAATCTAATATTCTTGTCGTATATCGTTATGTATTCTCGAATGGACCGAGAATACACAGTATCAATCACTTTAAATTTATCAAATTTCATGCTCAAATTTCATGTTAAGCTACAAGGGCTCCGCGTAATTAACATGCTGATATTAAGTTATCGCTGGATCATTATGCATTTTACGAGAAATGCGACCCTTCCGCTATTATATTATTAATTATTGCAGAAAGTAGAATATATCGTATAGTAAAATCTCCAATTTCCTATTTTTGCATTTTCTGATTATAATATCTGCCGCTAACCCAATCGCAATATAACATTTATAATTGGCAATCATCCAAACTGGATAAATAAAAACAACCGGGACATAAATCAAATTAAATTTATGGATTTAAATATTAATCTCTAATTGATTTGGAAAAATTTAAGAAAACGCGATAGAAATAATTCCCATAAAGATGATGGAAATTTTATAATTTTATAATAAATTTATATGTATTAACCATCTTTCCACTAGCAAACTACGTGTATGTTCGAAATTTTTATTTGTTTTTTGATTGTTAAATAGTTGGAGAATAGATAAATTGAAATGCTTGTAAAATCAAGTATTTATATGTAAAAGGTAAAAACTTTATTTAATCACGCATAATAATTTTCTTGGATAGAAAAGCTACGTGGAAAAATATGATTTTTAATATACGTATATGAAAAAAAAAAAACTACTTTTTTTAAAATTAATGATGACATAAAGATTATATACATAAGACTATACAAAGAGAGAGAAGCAAAAATCATGATTAGAAGCGCTTTGTGATAGCCAATAATTGTATTTTTTTTTTTTTTGTAAACACAATTGATGTTGTTAGGTAAAACAAGTGAATTTTTCGTGTCATATTCGATTGGTTTCTGACCAGGTACAGCAGATAAATTGGTAGATTCGCGAATCACAGTTCGCATAGAGTAGAGAGATTCTCATGGGACATTCGTAGGAAGGTTGGTTCGTGGAGACCAACAATATGTGCAGCGAAGCGAGCAGGACCCCGAAAAGAAAGGTAGCTATATCCCCGTAAATTCCAACATTTTTACCGTCTACCCATACACGCATCTTCGACATTCAATTCATCCAGCTATCTGTTTCCTGCGATCAATGATATTCTTTATTTTTAAATTCAATCCGTTTTGATGCATTCTGCATCGATAAAAGGCATTACTAGACAAAATTTATGTAAATTTTGTGCTTAATATTGTTTATAATATCGAAATAATGTTAAAATCAAATCAAAGTATGCCAACATTGTAAAAATACAATTCGTTAAAGTTTAAAGTGTTATTAATAAATATTAATATATTAATGTTGTGAACAACATTAAAATGCCTCAGTATCACGACTGAGGTAAATACCGCATGGCAACGTATGTTCGTGCATAGGTATAGATGTATGTTCGCGCAATTAATATTAAGCTCCGATTCAAAAAATGTGTTGTAAGAGCACGCTTTAACCCGACAAACGATTCGACCCAAATGCCGTTTAAAGTCAATTGCACGTTTGAGTCAGCGGATTCTCATAAGCCTGATCATCTAAATTTAAAAGGAGGAGAAAGCCAAAAAGAGGCATCCTGCGAACCGCACACCGGCGAAGTAACTCTAGAGTATTTAATTATATGTATATTATTATTTATATAAGAACTATTTAATAATGGCGTAATTTGATTTTTATGATTTAAAAGAGAGAATTAAAGAAAAAGATTTTTACATAACTATAATATACATTTATTTATATTTCTGACGCTGTGATTTTCATATGAATTATGAATGTTCAATGTTATTATTTGACTTTAATAAAGGACTTGGAGAAATGTGTTAAAATGTTTTTGCTGAACAGCAGACTTCGCGTTTTGTAAATAAAGAAATATAAATATAGCAATAAATATATAGAAAAAGATTTATTTCATCTTTGAACATTACATTGGAAAATTACAGTATCACTATCATGTTCATTTGTTAAATAATTTTGATTATATTTTGTGATGCGGCGCATAGTGAACAAGCGTGATAAAAACGATACGGGTAGTTCGGTATGATTTTAATTGTTTATATTTCAAGCAAATGCTTTTCGCATATATGTAAACAGGCATACGCGCACTATCAATATACTGTCCAAATTTACACACACACACACACACCCAGGTGCGCGCGCGCACGCGTACGCATACGCGCATTGTTTCTACTAACGTTTCACTCATTTATTAAATTTGGAACGAATCAATTGACATAAAAAGATTTAAAACAGTGAAATGGATGCAATATACAGAGTATCTCACAATCTTCATACAATATCTTAATAGTCTAGAGGTAAAATAGAAATATTCATGATACTCATAAAATGAATCTAGAATGAATCTGACAATATCATTGTCAGATCAAATATACATATACTGACCTATTCTCTTATTGATTTTACAAATCAGCTAATATTTATTTTTACTGCACAGCTAATTTTATTGTTTCTTATGTATATGATTACTATTTACGGTGGTCAACTGATATAAACAAACTATAAATGTAGTACGTAAAATATTTAATTTTTTCTTAAATAACAATTTAAATGGTTAATTAATTATATATTATATTTAAATAGAAATATAAACTTAATATTTTCACACATTCACAAGAAACAAAATTTATTTTTGTTTTGTTCGCGCGGAAACGTTTCGTGAAAATCAATTTATTTATTTTTACCTATCAACAATAACAGATGACAGATCATATATGTGTGTAAATGTAGTTATGAGTCTAAGTGTGCGAATTGTACTCAATATTATTGGCAAATTTTAATCATTTATCAAAAACTATTTTAATGTCGATATTTTTAAATTAAGATTTTTGACTCCACTTTGCCTTTAGAATACGCTATTAAAATATTGAAGATTGTGCGATCCTTATATATTGATCTATGTTCACTTTGAATTTGCATTATTGTTTTAACTTATTTTGTGTGTGTGTGTGTGTGGGGAGATTAACATTTTTATAAAATATATTTAATTATACAAAATATATATTATATTACATAACAATTCAATAAACAGCCTGCAGTTATCAAACTTCAAAAGTTCTTGATAATTTCTCAACCTAAATCAATACAAAGTATAATTCGAGGTTTTGGAAATATATCCAGCTTCTTCATCCAAATATTAAATTTATTACTGCTTTTATTAATTGGACGATAACTTCTTTAATAAGAAAATTAATAGTTTGGCACTTAAACCAAGTTTGTAAGAATATATCTATAGTGTTTAATAATTGAGGGTGACAAAAATTGATTATGCGCGCGACACAAACTTGAGCTGTAATAAATTTACAATAAATTAAAAAGCACAATTAAGCAGTAAATTAAAAAAGTTATTGTTCCAGAAAAATACTTTTTTTTTTAGATAATTTTTTTTTATTACGTAATTTAACTCGCTAAAAAATCATTGTGTCAATTGTTAAAAGAACTTAAATTTTGCCAAGAAAACTGAATATGCTTTGCATCAACTTGCAATAAGAAATTATAAAAAATTTTTAAAGATTAAAAATGATATATTTTCTAATCAAATCTTAAGATTAAAAAATATTAATTTCTTATTATTTTCTATATGCAAATATGATTCTTTTTCTCTGTTCTTTATTTATAATTAGTATCATTCCATGCAAAAATGATCACTTTTTTTAAGCATTCAAGATAAATTTGATTATTTTAAAAGTAAAGTTAGCACTTTTACACGATTCGCGATATTTTTAGAAAATGTGTATATTTTAGATATTGATTTTTGATGATTTTTGTAAAATAACGCAATTTTTAAAAATTATTAGTTAAAAAACAATAAAAGATAAAATGCTTTCGTCTTTCTGTAGAAATATTTAAAAATTTAAATTTTATAAAAGAATAAAAAGATAATTTGTTATTTATCTCCAAAACATGTTAAATTAAAAACAAAATTTTCCGTAGATATTAATACCAAAAATTTTATTTTATTATAACTTTTTGAATTATAACATTTGTCAAGTCAATCAAAATCACTTTGTATGCTTCAAAAAATGGTAATTTTTTGTATAAAATAACTTTATAAATATTTAATTAATATTATTAATTCAATCCTGACAAATGCCATACGTTTAGAGACGATTGACAATTTGATATTAAAATTCAGCGCTACAAATACCTTGCGAGGATCTTGGAAATTCTTGCGAAAGTTTCGGTATTTGGCGCGATTTAAGTTCGCCGCGAATCGTGTAACTAACGAAAGAATTAATGATCCTTTCCCTTCAAAAACCAGCGAAAATATATCATCCCAATTCGTCGTCGCGAGCGAGCATGAAAATTCATCCGTGAAAAGTTTTCGTACTTTATCTCATCAAACGGCGAAAAAAGAAGTAGAGTGAGAAAGAGAGGAACGAGGGATATACGTCGGATTTAATCTCGCGTGCTCGTTCGTGTGCCCGTAACGATAAATTTATCATCCTCCGTTAAAGCGAGACATCGCACAGGCAACCTGTATAAATGCAAATCACGATCGCGGAATGTTTTACCGTTTCTATCCTTTCGACTCCGTAGTTCGGAGTGAGTTTAATTGCAGTCGGTATAAATGGATGATTGTCTTTCTTTTCTCTCTCGTAGCAGTCTTTTAATTATTCTAATAAGATTCGCTCTTGATCGAACTTTCACTTTGCGATTCGTTGCGTGTTATTTTATGAATTTCTTTCCACCAAGTGCGTGTACATTAATGAAGTTATAGTCAATATAGAATTATCAATTTAATAATAATATATTTTTGAAACAGTATAGAGGGAATCATGTTGTGATTGCGTGAATTGTTTTCTAAATGTACTATATTTTGTTAAGTTTTTAAAAATTCTGTAAAATAAGACTTGAATATATATATATATATATATATATATATATATATATATATATATATATACATGCATTGTTACATGTTGCATAAGTGCAATTCACTGAAGAATTTCAGGAAAAAGCTCAACAATTTTAAAAGTTACTAATGTAAATGCTATTTTGCGATTCCAGTTGCCAAACTTATCTACGCTTTAAACTACTTAAGCGTTGATCCTATTACCCTAATAAGCGAAGATTGCCAGTAAGGTGGCATGGCTGTAAAGTACTTTTGAGGCTAATCAGTTACTACCTTGGTAAAACGGTAATAGGGTAAATCGTAACAAGATATACATAAATCCCTCAAAATTATTCATTACATTGAAAACATTTAACCATCGTTATAAAATGATTTACGATTGTTTCATTAAAATCTGGAACGTAATTAAATCCTTTCTCGGTGTGAATTGATTACTTATGTATTACTGAATCTATTTTTTTTTTTTTGAAAAGTGTCAATTAGAAGAAAATTACAAATCACTTAAATCAAATTTGTCACATTTAAAAGCTACGGAAGCACGTACATTATTTCTAAAAATTTATCTGCAAAAATAATATTTTTGTTCAGTCGCAGCAATATATATGTAAACGCAAAAAATGGCATATAAATCTCAAAAATACAAGTGGCCAATAACTATGCGAGAATACCAATGCGATTTACCTGGCTCTTATCGAGGTAAGCCCTTCGACGGTAGCTGGAGATTGATTTTATCCGACAGCCACCCGTTTTTTGCCCGTGGCGTTTGTCCTCGCTTTTCCCAATGTCGTATTTGCACGTCGAAACTACGCGATACATGTTGTTTAATAAGAAATGGAAACTTGAACAATTGAATTATCGAGCAAAGTTTCCATTTAGCTCTCGTCTAGGAGCTGGATAACATTAAAATGAATTACGAGGTAAACAATAGAGCTACGCAACCCAACACAAGTTTACCTTCGATTGCTAAATATTCCTAGCATCTAGTTCAGAAGTGTCAATACTTGAACGATACAGCAACTGGTTCAAAGTGCAACGCGTGGCATACCAATGTCAACGTGGAAATGCTAACAGTTTCTGTTTGCAGGGTTAACGCACGGATCAGTTTGACCATTGTTAAATATACTCTAGACTATATTTTTAAGCTCAATCTTCGTTTTAAAACATTTTACTTTTAGTGGATCAGAAAGTAAATAATAAATTGTTTTTAATAATCACAAAGTTGAGAGAGAGAGAGAGAGATTAACTTATTCTAAATAAAAATGTAAGATGCATTGTAAATAAAAAAATCTTTATTTAAAGCCTTTATTTAGATTTTCTTCGATAAATTAAATTATTGGCTTTAGCCAATCTGAAAAAAAAATTACAGAAAAATAAAATTATCTATTTGCATTTTTTCCCAAGAGTTTTATTCACGAGAGAAAAATGCTATTTATTTTCTATCACTCACACTTTGTTATTTTTTTGTAATCTTGTAACTTCTTTCATTAGACAATTTATTCTGTGAGAGTATATGATTATTCGAATGTAATAAACGGAACAAACGAAAGATGAATAGAAATACAGCGCAATAGCCCTTAGCGAGAATAAACGAATGCGCGAACACGCTAGATGTCGGAAGGAGCTCGAGTCGATTTTTGTTAGAGCAGCTCGACGATCTTCCTCTTCCAGCGATTTGACTTTTAAATTTTTTCCACCGCGGAAAAATGTACTCTCCATCGCGCCCGTTCCTGCTGCTCAAGCGCGCGCGCGCGCGCATCTTCGAGAGACTCTACAACCCTACCGTTCACTGTCGTCGCAACCCTCTCCTGCGTTAGGTAAGCGAGCATAAAAATGATCGCTACCGACGAGAATCTCTCGGTTGCAAGAGATTGATTTGCAACACTTGGTTCAGAACGGAAAATCGCCATCGTCTCTTGCCTTTCGAATAACCGCCGGATGGAATCACATTTTTAGATATAGTCATATTTCACCTCACTGTCACAATCGCAAATCTTACACGACATAATATTAGACATAAAGCTTAAATAATTTTACTTGCACGATATCAGACATGAAATGTATGTTTGAATAATATCCTAAAATTTAAATAAAGAATATCGAGATTTTATTGGATTAATAGAATATATATAAACTTAAAAAATTTATAATATACAATTTGTGTGTGTGTGTGAAATCATTTCAAAATCTTCAAAAAACAAAATTTATATTAACATATCTTTTTATGACAACTATCAATCTTTTACAGCATATTCAGAATCGCAGTTGGATGATTCGGCGAAAAATCGACGAGACAAACCATGCCGGAGAAAAGAGAAAAATATGTAGATAGATTATGACAAAGGGTATGAAAGTTTCTTTTCATCATTCTTCACAATTCATATTTTAAGTAAGTGCATGCTTTAATTGCGAAAGTAGAAGCCGCATACGAGAGAGCTAGTGGGAGAAGTACGGGCAAATATTGATTAAAATGGTTGAAAGGACAATGTATATATGTATATGTGCGGAGTACATTCGTATATACCGCGAGACAAAAAAAAATGATTTAGACAAAAAATAGAAGAACGTTTAAATATTTTTTTGCGATCCAATAAAGCAACTTATCTTCAACTATTCTTCAGCTCGTGTTATAAGAAATAATTGAAGCGTAAGAAGTTTGTTCTTCAACTACACAACATTAACCGCAATTGAGAAAAGTATGCAGTTTAATACTTATGGTCACGCGATGATATATGCATACTTATGGCGTAAAATGCAACGAATTGTATGCAACATTCTCGTTAGAGAAGTGATTCGATGGAGCCACATTAATAGACGATAAAGTACCGCGATCAACAGTTACAAGAGAGAAATTCAAATGGAATGCATGCAATCGACCGGGAACGTTGCAGTTTCAGTCGGCCGTGAACCGCGTCATATTTAGAATTTCAAATACCCGTAAATTTCGTTTCTAATGGTGCAAATTTATCCTCGCAATCAGGATATAAACGCTGAATAGGAACTTGCGAGTGATAAAAGTGAGAAATCGGAATTATATCCCATTCTCTCGACGTTTAAAAGAATTAGAAAGAAATTTGTATTTGACTACTTCCTTCGAGAGTATAATATTTTGGACCACTTTGGATTTTAATTTGTCTCATCTCCGTTCTTCTTGAATAAATTATTCCGGCAAAAAATATTCCGAGTTAAAAATACAGGAGTGAAAAGACTAAACTTCCATCTACCATTAGTGGTTTTCGATGTAGGAAGCAGGCAGGTCACTTCGATCGCTCCCCCTCCTTATACAACATTCTTGTCTTTCTTATTGTGGACGATGTGGACCATCATCGACATCGCTCTGTCAACGCCTCCAAGGAATGTAGAAACTTTGACATTACTGACGACGGGCACAAACATTCGTCGTGTTTATGGTCGCTGACCGAGAAGAATGAGAAACGCGCGATATTCTTTTCGTTGTCGTCGTCTCGCCATCATCGTCGGTTTGCCTGTATGCGACCAAAGTTTTTCCATTACTCGTAAAAGCGAAATATCCGCCAAGTGCGACGCTTCACAAGGAAAGGCTCGCATTGGAGTGGCACACGATGCCTACCCCGCTGAATGAACTGATCGCGGAAGCGATCTGATGGCGTCGGCTACGTGGAAGAAGTTTCAATCAAGATCACGAAATATTTGGCGAATTAATGTCGCGCGCGCTATGCTATTTCCGACACGTCGCAGTGATATTCCAATTGCTCTCTCGGTTATATAGTTTATCGAACGTCTATTTTCACGACTCATCTCCCGCGATCGCGCCGTCAGTCTCGCAGAGTTGAATATTGCGAATTATAAACTGTTAGTTTTATCTCTCGATCAAGGGATCAACAGAAGATTCTCGAAAAGTATAAAGAATTTGTAAAGAATCTTTTTATTAAGAATCTAGAAACAATTTTCTCTTATCATCGAAGCTTATGTGTAAAAAAGGAATGGGGAAAACTAAATTCTTTTTCTACATACAAAGAAGAAAACTAGAAAAAGTAGAATTTTATTAACCCTTTGCATTCTTCAAGTGTATCACCCTGACCTTTCGTTTAAAACTGCATAGAACTCGGAAACTGTTCACGTTTTCGCTTTTAAATGACCTTCGTACTTCTGTACCTCGGCGTTCAACATTTCCATTGAGAGAAAATACGCGACTGTGTATGCATGTGTAATACAGACAACATGCATTACGATGTTGCGTGGACCGAGATATAGAAATCGTCAGAGACATGCGAACAATATATACTCTCGGCATTTCTTTACCTCCTTTTTTTTTATCAAAGGGGACGACGGAGTAAACGATTTCCCGACACGTACGCAGCAATATTCGCTGGCTCTGCCTTTTTTTCCACATTTTGATACGTGTCAGTTTGTCCTGCGCGCAGACGATAGACCGGACACTATGTGAAACGAGAAAAAAAGCAACGAACGATAAAAGGGAGAGGAAGCTGTGAGGGAACGGCGATTGGCATTGGCGCGGGCTTCAATAAGTGTCCGCGTTTGCTACAATAGCCGCTGCAACAAAACGAGCGAAATCGCACGTATAACGTATCACGTTATTAACACTCGACTATGTCGTGGTTAAATGCGAGATCTCGCACCGTAACAGAAAATTAAATTTTCTATTAATAGACCCTTGTTTATTAAGAAGAATAATCTATTAAAACGTTTATGTTAATAAATAATGGTTGAAACGGAAACACATTCTATATTCTTCCTGTCGCTAAGCCTATAAATAATGGCAAAAAGTGCTCTTTTCGTTTTACATCATTTCGCTAAATGTTATGATTATTCATAATTCAGCTGGAAGAAAAGGTAACAAATAACAATTGTAATTGTAAGCATTTAAAATTTTCTGTAAATCTAATTATATAAAGAAGCATATTAAGAAATATGAATATCTAATGCTTTAGATACTTTTTGATACTTGATGCCCAATGTGTGAAAGTAATCGTCTCCTGTTAAATTCTCCATTAATTTAAGCATCCCCGGTTATATGCAGTCCATTATCTCCAGCTAAATTAGACTCGGGTATCCAACTCCTAATACCTATGTGGTTATTCGAATCGACTGGATTACTGAGACTGAGGTAAAATATATCCGTGTAATCAAAGCTTCTACTCGCTTATTAAGACAGCAAAATTATTTGTAAAGTCCTTTATTTTTTTAAACAATTAATATATTTATATACATAAAATATTTTTTTTTATTAAAAAAATTTTTTTTTTTAAATTAGTCGGTATTTCAAATTATTTCTCAAATATGAATATCGCCTATTTGATATTAATGTTGAAACATTTGAAAGAAATATCGATATCCTCATATTACGAAAAACTATATATAAATTGTATACTATAACTATATATATTATAGAAGTGAGATTTCACTTGTATACACAAGCTTATTTGTACACATGCTGTTCGCTGCCTCTCGTCCCAAGCGAGGAGTCTCCCGGAAGACATAGCGATCTAGCTAATCTGGAGCAAAGATCATCGTGGCCGGATAAAAGGATACAAAAGGGCAGAAGCGGTGGGATTTAAACTCGGTTTTCCTACGTAACTGTCGTTGCAGTTGCGACGTAATCGAATCGAAACTATAATAACTTTGTTTCGAGCGCGGTACCTGGCGGTAAACTCGATTTATCTCTGAGAGAGGAAAGCGACGACAGGGTCGACCGATGAGAATGACGAAGAAGAACCGAGGAGCAGGCAGTCTGTCAGAACAATCGATAACTATGGCGGGGGAACCGATTCCTTAGTATTTCCTTATCATTTCATAATTACAGACTCATAGAAGAACGCGGGAATGTCGTAGCGCTGCCAGGATTTATGGCTTATAAAACAGCGATCTTGACGACAGAAAGCGTCCAATATTTCCCAAAGGAGGAATCGATAGGCAGAGAACAGATTTGCTTTTGATTTCGGTCATTTGCTGTCTATGCTGTCGCGAAGCATTCGCATCGCTCCGTCGCCATCAAACGTGACAGGAAATTGAAAGACGTTGATTTATTACCACGTATATAAAAATCCTATAATAAATTATACACGAAATGCTACAGAAAAATGTACAAATATATATATATATATATATATATATATATATATATATTTCTTTTATGTGTATATATAAAATGTATATTGCAATATACATCGCTTATGTGCAAACAGCTTTAGAACATAATATATATTAATATGCCATGGAATGCTGGACATGACCTTGGCCCAGATTCGTGTAAGTAGAAGTTAAACTATGTACACGCGATGTATCGGCAATCACTTTCTCTCCTGATAGAATCGGGTAATTCTATTCTTGGCAAAAATCTAACAAAGTGGATCTAATATTGCTTTAACGAACATTTTATTGTATTTTTTGCATTTTATTGAGAATTTCTTTATTGAGAAATTTAATACTAGAACATGCAAGGATTTATCACTTGTTATAATTCATCATCATTCTCTCATAAGTTTTTAATCACAAGTTTAATAGTAAATTGAATATAATATGTATTTTTACAATCTGTGGAGAGAGAGAGAGAGAGAGAGAGAGAGAGAGAGAGAGAGAGGATGAATTTCTGGCAATATGTTGAAGAGAAATTGACCGTCTAGGTCAACCGGGGACAATACTTTGACACCATCGAGTAATATATGCTAACCTTCGTATCCGACAAAGGGGTCAAAAGAAGCCAACGAATCGCTGAAGAGATATGATCGTTGGATAAAAAGTTCGGTCGATGGGTTTTCGTCTCGTCAGAGTAAAAAAGCTGCGCGGTATTCAATAAAAGCAGAATAATTAACGCCTTCGTAGCACGTGTGCCCGGTGATAAATCTCCAAGTTATATTGGCGTCCGGAAACTATGCGAATGCCTAAACGGAGTTTAACTTTAACGATTAACGCGCCAACGTGACTATTCGCATTCGACCGAATGGGATCGAGATCGAGTCGTCAAGCTCGGAGGATATAATTATTACACACTTATGGCAAATAAAGAAGGAAAATAAACGGAAAATCTGGAAATCTGTCAAATAGCGACATCATGTTTGGAAACGATAAATGCGAAAATAATGAGATGTTTATCGACAATGCTTACGTAAAAACACGCCAAATATTTGTATTTTACATTCGATATCCGTTAAAATATTTTTTTACATGTACGTGTGAGAGATAATGAGAAGATTGCAATTATTTAGAATGACATAAACAAAAACGTGTCATATTTTATTGCAATTGTATTTAAAATTGTATGCATGGCTGATTAAAAAATATATCTAAAATATATTTACACGAAAAAGAAAAGGTGTATTTTTGATGTATCGGAATATCATAGCGTGTTTAATTGCGATAGACAATTACTTTCTGTATATTTAGTTCTACAAATATTGTTCTCGTTGGGAACCTTCGTGCATAAATATGGCGTGTACAGATATTATACGGCTCACCTGCGAGAGAAGCCTAAGCGCAGCTGATGCTGCTCTGTGAAAAGTATACAAACTCCGAAGTATCATGTTGCATGTCATTACCCCATCTGGTAGCGTATATATGATTAACGGGATGATAATCCTGTTTGGAAATTCTTTGAGAGCATAAGAGCACCCGCCTGCTTGCGTAATTACTGATTTTAATGAGGTTCCCGTAAATATATACGGAAAATTAAAGAGCCTCCTTTGACAACTTAAGATATTCTCCCTCATTCTCCCACGTTCTCGCCATGTTTTCCTCGGAGAGCTAAGACGTTCTCATTCTTTCCGCTATAACAAATGTCGAGATGCGAATGCGATATTATCTTCCTCCCGGCTTAATGCAGTTGGGAAATCGTATTCCCAAAAGAAGCGGAAGCGCGAAAAAAATGGCTGTTGTTCGTTATTACAAGCTTGTATCAAGTTTTTATCGAGATAATAGCGTCTTATTCAGGACATTAAATACAATAGAAAGTCGTGATCTTTACGAGGCAATAGGAATGGAAATTCAATGTATAAATTCGATTTGATGCATAAATTTCGTTCGATCATAAGTCTGTATAAATATCGAACAACATTCCTGCATATAATACGTGTATTATTCGCATCCTTGCTACGTAATACGCGTAATAAAAGATGAGATTATATTATTAAATTATTATCGCGCCAGATGTTACATATTTGATATTGTGATTTTTTTGATGTGCTAAAGATTTGGGCTTAGGTTGGCTTTTTCGTCGCTCATGTACTCTACTCTATGTCGTCAAAGTTAACAAGCACTCATCTATCACGAGCTCACCCCGTGTGAAAGGTATTGCGTGCATGTGGGCAAACAGTGCCGCGCGCAGCTACGACGTTATTAATTAGGTCATTGAATGAGGAGAAACGGTGGGTTTTTTATCAAATACGTAAAATATATTTACACAAAAAATATGCAAATTTCAAAGTAAATTCTTAAATAATACGATACATATTAGTAAAGAAAAATAAATGAATATGTATGCAGTTAGAGTTTCTATATTTTTTCTATATTATGAAAATAGAGAAATTGTAAAATTTTCTTGCATATATTTGTCAATTGATAATAGATGAATTGACCATTTTCTGCAATCGTAAAGTTGAACGTAAAATAAATACGTATAGATATAAATACATAATTATAAATATAATCTAATGTATATAATAATAATAATTTTATTCATAAATGATAATTTCGTGCAATATGCGATAAATAGCATGCAAAAGCTCACAATAGCATATCGCATCAATAATTCTGATTAATTGTGTAACAAGTTAAATAGTCTAGTTAATATAGTTAATAGTCTCTACAATATTATATTTTGTAAACAACGAAACAATAATAGCGATATTAAAATATCATTATTTGCGGAAATAATCCCACAAGTATTATGAGACTTAATAGCCGATTATCTCTCCATTAACATACACGCAGCTACAAATTGTGTACATACATACACACAGCACATATGCGCCGCTAATTTCTCCGAATTAAGGCGCATTCGTGACAAGAAAAGAAGCTGCTTAATTTTCACCGAAGTAGCGAGACGTATAACGCGATCACCTCTACCGGAGGTAGAGGCGGAGGTAGCAATCTTTTTTTTCGCCTCCCCCTCTTTGGCGTCGCGGCGCATAATGATCAATATCAGGAAATTAGGTGGTCAGTATACAATATCGGAAATTAAATCTAAACCTCAGGAGTAATCTGAATGAACCTATGTAATTATCTCTAGATAATAAAAATGCTCATCGTGCAGCGTGATGGTGTGGCTTGTTAAATCGTTAATCCTTCTAAAAGTGAGAATCTATATTAATGAAGCTATATTATTTATAATTTTTAAAAATAAATCAATAAAAAGTCACTGATTAAAGTGATAATGTTTAAGGATAATCAGTGAAATATTTCACTGATTTTCAATGAAAACGCTCATATTTTGCTCTTCCGTCTCATGTTTCATTGATTATGGCAATAAAATTTTATTAAAAAGTCAATCACGAATACTAATTGATTCTTTTCAATGAGATTTTGTTGTTTGCGGCGCTATATGTACATGAAAGCACTGTTTATCGATGCTAATACGATGCTGATTTTACTTGAGAGATTAAAACAATAATGTCACAAAAAAATAATTATTTTTTGAGATTTATAATTAAAATATTAATAGCAGATAAGGTGGACTAGAAACTGTATCAACGCAGCGATCTTAATTGCAAGTATAATTGGTGCAAATGTACTGACTCTACGTTTAAATTCAAAGGACAAGACGTGCTCTTCCTTTACGAAATAGAACGTATATCTGGCACGATTACGTAGAAATAGTTCCGTAGCAATTTCATAAACGTCCGCACTTCAGTTTTATATATGTCATAAACGTAACATCTAGTCTCGCGAAATTTTCTTGAATAAAGGAAATGGATGTTCCGAATAAGGACTGTGCTTTTAATCAAGAAAATTATTTATTTCAACGATCCCTATTATCTCCGCAAGTCACTGCAATATACATGTATATAAATGTATGTGTATGTAACGAGTCACTATGATCAGATATTGGATTGCATGCCTTCTCTCTAAATTTATTTCGACAAATTGTTGCAAAGCGTGGTAAATAGTTTCGTTGTAATTTGGAAAGATAAAGAGGAAACTGTTACAAAATGTAAATGCACATCCAATTGCAGAAGACATCTGTCTACTCGTATGACCTTTTTGAATCTTATTTCGTCTATCGTTTCTACTCGAAATATTATTCATGTTTAAAACATGCAAGCTGTGTGCGCATGTTCATGAAAAGTTTCTCTTCTGAATTTATTCAAAATAATTCTTTACATTACAATTGTTTACTTGCACTTGGATGTTTATATATATATATATATATATATATATATATGTATATATATATATATATGTATATATGCAAAGTATTAGTTGCATTTATAGAAAAAAAAACAAGTTGAATTGTGCAAATTAGAAACTTGCACATTGCTTCCTCATAGGGGAAGTTTAATCAAATTTAATACTAACCTTTAATAATAATCTATTCATGTAAAAAAATTTTACCCGATATTTCAAAATTTGCGAAAGTTACAACGTGTACAGACATTTTTTTAAAAATTCAAAATTTTATAAAAAAATAAATCCTTTCACCGATTCTCACTAAATTCAAATCAAAAGAATAAAAATTAGAAAATTAGAAATTAGCATTAGCAATTTATCATATATTGTTTCGGATAACAATTTTTCGTAGCGTCATTCTATTAAATCTTTCTCGACAAATCGAAAAACATTGAAATGTGCATTATCATTCCCCAATTTGAATATGATGTTGTAGTTAGTCACGTCTTAGAGAGAATACGGTGACGAATAATTTGAGCCCTTGATTGCTGTCTCCAGATGGTTGGATCGGTATATCAAACGTTCGAATGTATGCTCGTGTGAATAATTGCGCGAGTGATATTAGAGGAAAAGACGACGTTTAAGCGACGATCGTAAATGTGTATCTATCTTCGTCTACCCGTCCGTATTTCCACCCCTCGCAGGAATAAATCCACGTCCGTCTAACTGCGAACTAGCAGAAACAAACGCGTGATAAATGCATTTGTGGGAGAGAACAGGATGCGAGCGGCTTTAAAGCGAGCGATGTTTTACACGTTTGTATACATGTATGAAAATGTTGATTGCTTATTGGTTGATAGAGACGGGCCTAGTAATTAAACTAAAATGTTAATTAAAACACAAATTGTGAATAATACATAAGTTATTTTATCATTCTACTGTTGATATCGCGTGATAATTTTTATACGCCAACGAAAAAAATACAAAGAAAATGTAATAAAAATATTCCAAGTTTAACACATCATATTTTAAAAATATATATGTATATGCGTGATAAAAAAAAATATATATATATATATATATATATATATATATATATACACATATATATACATATACATATATATGTGTGTGTGTGTA
The DNA here is from genome assembly GCF_021464435.1 of Cataglyphis hispanica. NCBI lineage: Eukaryota > Metazoa > Arthropoda > Insecta > Hymenoptera > Formicidae > Cataglyphis > Cataglyphis hispanica. The sequence goes on along the minus strand of NC_065954.1, from coordinate 1,215,976 downwards.
CAACATTTTTTGCATTTTTTAATAATATAAAAATTAATTATGTAATACTGATGAGAGAAAAAAAAACTTATAACGGAATTTGAAATATTTAATTAAATCATTTAGATTCTTCACCAAACGATGCTCTCGTGTATTCGAAGCATTGTCGCTCGCTTTCAACACCGGAAATACAAGAAAAGAGTAAAAAACGCGCGTCTAATTTGCATAGACTTTATTTTAATCTTTTTTTTTACTTTTTACATTTGCTGCTTCCTACAATCTAGTTTCCGTAATGCGGGTGAAACGAGAGAAAGAAAGCGGGAAAAACTCCGCCTGGGCGTTCGGGACATGTCTTTGTTCCTGTTTTTACGCAAAGATACATTTGTTAAGCGGTACATATTGTTCGTGGACGCGTAAATTGTGAAATCGTAAATATAACAATCTTTATAGAATCGTTCAAGAGAGAAAAATTCATTCAATAGAATTGATTCGCGCGCGCGTAATGAAAAATGTAATAAAAAGTTAAAATATGAAAAATATACTTAAAAATATTACTCTAAGTTACACATATAAAGCGTTATATTTTTTTGTATATGTTTGCTAAAATAGCTAAAAGAAAATAAGTAAGTATGAAAAGAATTATTTGATAAAATGATTGAAGAAACTCTAAGTTCTACAACATGGATACAATTCTATCTAAGATATTATTTCCCGAACGAAAATCAATTTCGCGAGATCGCGTGGGAGCAATTACTTTTGCGTACAAGATTGTGTGCACTCCTGCGCCAAGAAAAGATCCTGCGGATAATCTTGAGATATGGAAATAGTGCTTCGTCGAACCTCCGGTCTTTTTCGTTCGCACCCGCTATTCCGGCATTCATTGTCCAAGGATATAGACTAGATAGAACAACTCTTGCTGTCTCTTGCATCCCTTCCTGCCACCCTCTCGACTCCACTCTTCCTTCCTACTCACGCAATCAGTCGCGATCTCCGACGGGATATTGCAAGCTCGCGGGAATGCGGCGAAGATAGAAGGCGTCAGAATTCTCCGGGCGGGGAAGATACATACGAGAGCGGTCCATCGATCGGTCAATCATCATCATCATCAGATTCAAGCGAAGGTGAGGGTGTTGCCCATGCTTCCGGATCGCATTCGCGGTAGCACCGTATCCGTATGGCGGATAGTGATCTGCGTGACCGCCATATTACCGGTGAGGAATTGGGCCAGAGTCTCCACGCCAGCTCGAGCTCTGCGATCGAACGGATAACCCATGGGTCGAGCGTCCGGATACTTGCGGTCCCGCAGACCGCAGTAGCTCACCGCATCCTTGCATCCAGCCGATTCGTCCTGCTCCACCTGTACGCGTCACCGCGAGGATGGTAAAGCAATTCCTTTAGAGCGCGTTGGCTATGTGTCGTTCTCTTTTTTCTTTCTTCTTTCTTTTTTATCATAGAAGCGAAGCAACGCGAACACGTCTTTCCGAAATGACGTTAAAAAAGAAGAGGGAGAAAAAGAGCTTAAAGAAGGTTGGGAGATTTCCATCACCTGACACATTGTAAGCTCTTAAGCGCCGCCGTAAGAGCCCAATAAGTATAAAAAGTACTCACCGCGTCACCGGTGTAATCGGATATCATGATGAAGAGGTCCATCGGGAATCCCTCCTCCTTTCCCTTAGGTATCAGCATGTGCTGCGGCCAGCCGCATCCGCAAAAGTTGAACTGTTCCAAGCTATCGCCGCCGACCGGTCTATTCTCTTCGAGATTGCGGAACGTTCTTTCAAACGGTATAGTTACCGAAGACTCCGTTGATTTACGCTCGATAATATTCTGTCCTGGTCTCACTAGAGACGCCAACAAACAAAATTTTATAAAATACAAGTATATTAAATATCGCTTGCTTTTACGCAATCAATATTTTTTTAAGTAATAAAATATATTTATTTTTGAAAGTTATGTGCGCAAAAGTAGATATAACAAAAGTTAATGTAACAAAAATTATACACTTTAATATTTTCATTTTTGATTGTCATATGTTAAAAAATAAAAAGAGCCCTACAATTTTCAACAATAATATAGCAGATGTCCGCGTTGGATATATTTTACTTTATAAAGTTATATTAAAAATAAGTCGAAATATAAAAATAATAGTGACGAAATTGACATCGAGGCGACTCACATAGTACAGTGAACTTATCCATTTCAATCATTAGCTCCTTCTGATCTCTAAAGACGTAAGGTAATCCTCGTTCATCCTGTCTGGGCGCCATAAATATACGAACGGTTCCTCGACGCGCTGCGTTATTGCGATTGTTGGCGACGATTCTGTATGTGAAGTCAGAATGATTCAGATGAGTGAATCTGGCAAGAATCGGACCGCGTGGTGTAAAGTCAAGACCACGGGATAGATCGACGTCGCTCTTGTTCCAGAAGGTAGCGAGCAGATTTGACGGTTGATTCGGAGTCTGTACTCCTATGTCAGTGATTTCCACGCCGGAAAAGTCCAACTAAAATTGTATAAATGAACAAAAGAAAAAAAGCCAATTAAAATCCGCGCTAATGCCGTGTATGAAAAGTGTCTCGTAATTATTTCTCTCTTCAATCTTTCGGTCAAATTCCAAGGTAGAATTCAAAGTTGGCATTCTCCAAAATAAAATTTAAATTACAGCTTAATTAAGAAGTGATTCATATTAAAAATAAAGATAATTTAACGTAAAAATTTAAGAATATAAAAAAATGGTAAAATTTATTTTTGCACAATTAATTCCAAATTTCTTTTATTCCAGCTACATCTTTAAACTATATCGCTTCAAACTAAGTCCTCATTACCAAGCTATTTAGAATTAAAAACTTAAAGATTGTATTAGTGAAATTAAATTACGTCAATTAAATGTGTACTAAAAAAGTTAAATTTTTCAAAGATTTTTACAAAGAGATAGTTTGAAAATATTTTATGTTATTATTCACAACCATAAAGCAAAATTGAGATATTATTTATCAATTTAGTATTTAACTACCACGTTGGCAAAAAGATTGATTCCGACATTTCCAGTGGTTTTGTTAAATTAAATAACGGGGCTCTTTTTATCTCGTCTGGTGGCTTCGCGTAATTCGAGGCCACATGTTACATGTATTTAACGGCATTATATACTAGGGTGAATTGATGATATATGGCGGAAGCGAGACAGCTGTGCACACCCACCTGCTGTAGGCTATACTCGGGAAGTGTATTCTTGTGCTCCAGGAATACATCGTCGACGAAAGCGTGGTATCTGTAGAAGATGGGATCTCTCATAGCTGTGGCCGGTTCTCCCATGATGCTGAAAGTTTCCTACAAAAAGAAAAAAAATATTGCGTTTTCAACATGTAGCATGATCATTCGCACCAATCCTCAACAATTAGAGATGCGATTTTTTCCTCGACCCGAGATACTGTATGTAAAGAAATTCGAGAAACAAAACGATTATCTCAACACGCAAGTATTTAACATTAAAAATTACAAATCATCGTTAATCTTAGGAAAAAGTTTTGATGAACCTATCATTATTTTCATATCGAACTTTTCGCAATTATAACAGCACATGGTTGCATATCCCGTTACCAAGTAACGATGATCGGGATCATGACAGTAAGAGATGGCGACATGACCGAGGTTGTGAAGGTCCCCGTAGACATTCTGATTGGGCGACAAAATGCTGGCCTCCATAATGTTACCGAGCACGTCCACGCCGCCAAACTCGGTCAAAGGCACTCTCTCTCCTCGGGGATTAATATAAGCGCCGGTGTGAATGGCCTCGTAGATGCGATCGCGCCATCTCTCCAAATCTTGAAGATCAAAGTTGAGTTGATCCACGGGACGATTGATATCCTTGAGGATGGCGCCAGCCGGACGAGCGGGCCAGGTGCGACTGGCCACCAACGAATCCAACTTGGGGAAGTAACCCTCCGGGATCGGTTCGCGCCAATTATGGAAACGCTTCACTCGACCCAATCGGTTACACAGACGTTCGCAATTGTATCTGAAAAAAAGAGAGAAATTAGTAGATGGAACGAGAATAATAACGGCAGGGGCCTCGGAAATTCCCTCAGGCAATATTCGCGAATGTTTGATCTACCGACATAAAACGACAGCAAATAACTTTTGTAACAAAAAGAAAATCGCTATACGAAAGCTAAGCTTTTTCACGGATAAAGATAGCTTTTTAAAAAAAGTTAATAAAAGCAAATTAAAAAAGGGAATACTTTTTACGGACAGCTAGAGGCTATTGACAAGAGAGAGGTATTAACTTTCAAGTTTTAACATAATTTTCTCTTTACGCGATATCTTTTATAATATGCATTTAATTTTTCCGACGCATTTTGGTAAACGCTTTAATCAAGCATACAAGTTTCACTTTTCAAATCAGCCGCCAAGTTTCCTCTGATAATTTTACGCGTAAATGCATTTCAGAACCCATTGGCAAACATTGCTGGAATACCATATAGATTCGAGACAAGTTTCTGCACGATAATAACAATCGGGATAAGAATTTGATTCTCGGTGGTCCTCGGTGATCTCGCAGCGCGGCACGACACGGTATCCAATCTTATCGAGGTACCTTACCTAGCTTGGATTTGATGGTGCATATAGTAGAATAGCTCGCCACGTCGATCTTTGTTAACAATGTTTATGTCAGTCTCAAATGGATAGACCAGATGCCAGTGCCAGTGATGAAGATTGAGCCCGATATCTTCCCTCCAGTAAGCCACGCGATGCTCCTCGTCAAGATCTGACGCGGTATAATCTCGCGGAATTTCGATGGGCAACTACGAATATAATGGAGTGGTATAAAATATAATAAAATTTTTCACGTCTGTATCATCTACTACGTAAAGCGAAGCAATTATCTTCTAAATTTGCGTTATAGTAATTTTCATTGTATTATAACTCTTTGTTTTAAAAGCAATTACAGTATTGGAATACAGATCTAATCAAGTACGGTTCTTTAAAGTATGTAAATTTCGGAGAATTGCCAACATCTGAATACGATCCGCTAACTGAGCTATAATGAATTGTGTACGTGCGCTATTTAAGCTTTTAGTGCAATCTGTTAAAGAGTACAATCAAATGTGTCTCGTCTTGCGATACCTTTCCCAAGCTTAACAAGCTCGAAAGTGTAAAGTGTAATAAAGTCAGAAAGAAAATTCTATTGCATTTTATCGCAATTATTCGGTTTGTATTCAAAGAATAAATAAATTAATTAATTAAACTGCTTAATCGGGTAAACGCGCTTGTTGGTAATTAATGCGTCAACGAGCAAGTGTATTATACCCTGGAGCCAGCTGGTACAACGTTGGCTTCCTCCCTTGCTCTAGCAAATATCGCGCTGTCGATGTATTTATCCGGGAAAATTTCCGATAGCGGTGGTATCGGTAAATCCTTGGTGTCGGGACGATGCAAGATCGCTACCGAGAGCGCGTAGACGAACATCTCGGGATTAACGCGATCGCGACAGTAAACAGACACCGAGAGGAAGTCGTCATAGGTTCGCATACCTGTAATAAAACAGATTAAAACAGATTAATCGTGAAAGCACTTGCAATTTGCATGCGCTTAAAAAAAAATCTTTTTTTTCTCCAAATAAGAAACTAATTTAATTAATCGATTAAAGTAAATAAGATAAGATGATGTATAATAAAATCGCGGAAACAAACCTAAAAAGATGTCGATAAGTCGCGCGGCTAATTTTCGATGTTTAGGGATGAAAAGAGAGAAGGGTTCTCGACGTCCAAGTTGAAGGGGAATGCTTAAATCCGGTAGACTGATCTGTTTTACTGGAACTTTCGATGCGGTATCTTCAGCGAAACGGTTAAATACCTCGGGAGCCATCGGTTGTCGATTTTCGGGCTGCAAGTTTGTTCGAAAAAAAAAGAAATTTATATTCAAGAATCTCTAAGAATCTTAAAGAAAAAGAATCAATAGTATTAACGAAGAAATATTCAAGATTCTTTCTTCGTTTATATAAAATTTTGTACATTACATATCTAGAGAGAGAAATAAATTTAATATTACAGATTATTTGCAAAAATTTTGTGAGAAGAGGATAACGTTAAGAGAAACTTAAGAAACATAATGACAAATAAATTTAAAAATTTACACTCTTCTTGACACAATTCTCTTCAGTTTCTAAACTCTCTCAGAAAATCACATATCGCATATGATGATGACAGAGATCTAAGACACAGTTTACTTTTAACATATCGAAAGATTCAATCAAATCATCTAAATTGCGAAGCTTCAAATTTATACTAAAGTAAAGTTCAATGATGCGAATCACATGGAATAAGAGCGTGAAACAAGATCGGACTCACCAGGTAGTTAGCTGGTACTTGAAAAGCGACTCTGTTCTCTCCCTTGGGCACGTACACCGGCTCTGCGGGTCGATCAAACAGGTATAGAATATCCGATTTCTTGTTACTCGACATGTTGACCGTCAACAAGTGCGTACAACTAATTCGACAGGGAATGGATCGGCGACGCGTATACTGGAGACTTTTGGTAGCGGTGCTTATATCTCGATAGCGCGAGAATAAGGATTACTACGTTGTTACTACTGATAGATACAACGGCTTTTTAACCGAGTATCGGCATTTATAGGAGAATCGCAAAGGATATGGCGGTCTGTCGGCGATAAACGAGATTTCGAATGACCGCAGAATCCGTCCAGGAAGTACAAGATAGTTCAGGAAAGACGATGAAAGCACTTTGCTCAAATCAAATCCTGTGCACAGGTTTTTCTGTATTCAAATGAAATCGACGACGGTTAAAGCTGCAGTAATCGCGTGAATCAGAAAATAGACCGACATATAACATTCTATTGCTAAATTGCATTTAATTTTTCCATATTTTCTAATCATCGTGTTTTCTATAAAATATGGAATATTTGTATGAACATTTATTTCAAATCAAAGTATAATATAATATATTCATTTGTATAACTGAAGCAGACATAAATTGCATTATATTAATTATTTATATATTTTGATATTAAATGTTATTATTCGTGAATGATTACGAATAATAAGGTATGGTGATTATCATGTTTGTTGGAAATTATCATTTTTGCAATTATCATTCAACGCAGTATAATTTATAATCCAGCTAAATAATTGGCAAATATTTAATTAAACTTTCAATATACGTGTATATTCTTCAACATTAACTGCATATATACATCATAATAGAATTTTATAATTTTAAAGAGAAAAAGATGAAAGACCGTATTGATAATTTTAAAGAGGAAAAGATGAAAGGCTGTGATTAGATGGGCGAGGAATTATTTTGATCTTGAATTCAATTAAGTTTAATAACCCAGATATGTGCAAGTGTTCTTTATTGACTGTGCTTTTACATTTTATTCATCTCGCTTCGAGAGTATCTATTCTCTCGACATGCCGATATGTACTCGTAAAGAGAAATTATTCATCTCGCGCGTTTACTAGACGTTTACTTAGGCGCAGATACTAGAAATTAAAAAATAAGATTGCACGAAAATTTTATTATATCATATGATATATTTGCAATACAAGTTTGATATAATATTGTATATGTATTTAGAGATATATTGAAAATTATATTTCAAAATTTTTATAGGGCATCTCTTTCTCGCACACATTAAACTAACGTTATTAGAAAGTCGTAATAAATGCTTAAAATTCGAATTGAAGAGAATACTGTTTTTGTCATCGATATTAATCGACATGTTAATTGTTTTCGAGTTATAAATAACGTTATTAATTTTGGAACATTTTGTATCTTGAATATATAGAAGAATTTTTACAATATCGGTTATATCTCATAAAACAATAATAATGAAAATTACATATGAAGCAATATATATGTATCTCTTTGATTTTATATAAATTTTCTCTCTTATATAAGATACTATAATATAGTCATGTTTATTAATAAAATACAAATATTTATGATTATAATGATGATTTATGATGATGAAAATCCTTCTAAGAACAGGATTTATACATACATAGATATTATATATACATATATATATATATATATATGTATGTATATATAATTCATATATTCATATATTCGATAACGCATACGATATATTAAATTGGATGAAATTTGAAGAGCAGGAAGAGGCAGAAAAAAATAATAAGGAAATGCAACATATATATTATCAGCACTCTCATTTCCCTCTGACATCCTTATTTTCAGTGTCGCCTAACAATTTATTAAATCTACAATCACAATGTGAATCATAACGCTAATGCATAATGCACTCTCAGTCAGGCCGGTATCGATAATCATGCAATTCCCTTCAAAATATCAAGGGCATAAGAAATTTCATTGTTTCCCGATGGACGACTCGCAAGTCTGCTCTAATGATAAAATCGATATGATAATTATCGGGATAATCTGAGTCCAATCCATTGCTACATCCAATTGGAGCTGAAAAAGGAGAGAGGAAAGAGAGAAACAAAATGAAATGGATTTTATTTTACGTTCTAGAGCTTAAGAAAACTTAAGAGAAAAATTTTTACGTCAAAGATAATTAAACAATTACGAATAGTGATTAATAAAACAAAATTAAGAAAAGTGGCAGCAGAAAATTGTCGATATATATTCTATATAGAAAAGTGTATATAGAATGTAAAATCGTAAGATATGGAGTTTATTTCAAAAATATAATCTTTGCAAGCAATAAAGTTCTTTTCCTAGCAAAAATTTAATTAGATACGACATTTCTTTTCACAAAATTTTTAAAATTCAATATTTTTTTAATAAAAAAAAAAACAATCGAATTAAAATTTTGCAATAAAGCTTTCTGTTATTTATTTGTAATTTGGAAGCTCAATTTGCAAAATGTTATCCGTATTGTCAATCCTTATAATTCAAAGTCGATTTTATTACGGAAAGATTGGCCCGAAATTTCTGCAAGATCAATCCCTGAAGTGCCTTTCTCGCGTACAATTATCACATATATTATACATGTATATTAGACGTAAGGATATGGGAGAAAGGAAGAGATATTAATGTGAGAGATGAGACACTCGCGGGAGAAGCTGCGACACGGAAGCCGCTGGAGGAACATTCACCGTTCCACGACAGCAGAGGCGTCGCGCCTTCTCCTTTTGCTCTTCTTCCGTCGCCTGCCTCTCCTACGTCTTCTCACAGATCTATCCGGATTGCCGACGATGACGTCTGCGTTCCTGCGATCCCGGAACAACTGCGAGGTATACGACGGCACTTGACTCGGACTCGACCGGTCGCATCGCGGATTATGACAATCCACCAGCAATCGTGAATCGCCGATCCATTTGCCGTGGCAAGCAGAATTCGTCGATCGACCACGCCGATTGCTGCTACCGGCGATATCGGTCGACAGCTTCCATCTACCGATCCCCACGTATCGGTCCAGACTCTCGTTACTGGGACGCTCAACGCAGATCCGCGAACCTGCGACGATTTTAGATGCTTACCGCTTTCGCTCGAAAGTGATATTTTATTATAATTAAAGTCATGTTTCATTACAATTATACGCCTAGCGAGATGCTTGCTGTCTGTTACGAAAAAAATTTCTTCTATACGCTTTTAACATAGACGCCTATAAATACTCTTTTTCGGCTTTTGACAAAAAAAAGTCAAGACTAATAATTGTACAGTCGTACAGAAATTAGCTTTCCTCTACTAATCATTCTCTCTCTTTTCGTTAATCATTTTTTAAATAACATATATATATTAAAAATATCAAAGTAATTTGATTTATTCTCTATTATTAAGTTTGATAAGAAAAGTGGAATGATTAGATCAAAATGCATAAAGTAAAAAAAACAAGACGTCTAATTTAGTAACGACATAAAGATAATAAATAAACCATCATAAAAATAACTTGCTTTTGTCCGCAAATTTCCGTGTCGTTCGTGTCTTATCTGCGTCTGATATGTCGTAGGTTGGTAGGAAACAACCATTATCTTCGTCACCGCATCCACTTCATTCCTTTGCGATAACAACTGCGTAGAGCAGCATCGCGAAAGCTACGCTCCAATTTACATGACGTTACATCGTGCAGCCATAGCGCACGTTAATTGAGACTAGATCGAGTCGCTTCATTTCCACGTTCGTGACACGATTCACCATTATACGAATTATGTATTCAGATTTTGAGGAGTTTAGGTTTAGATTCCCTTAAAAGCCCCACCTTATTACGTAACTCTAGATAAGAGATCTCGTTCTATTCTATACATTTTATTGTAATCAATATTTATTGCTTTTAAAAGGCAAAACTCTTTCTAGGGTTTTTTATACAACTATAAATCTTTTAACAAGCAACATGATAAAGAACATTTTACAAAACAAAATAACACGTTACATAAGTTCGTTTTAAAACATTTTCATTGATTTAATGATCAGAAAATAAAAAAATAAGATATTTGTTTAAACTATTAACAATTATATATTACTTATTGAAAATAAAACAAACTTAATAATTTATGAGTTTTCTACGAAATTATATTCTTCAGCTTCATATTTACAAATAACAGTGCTTTGCTTTTTATTTAAGCATAAACGGATTGAACTCATAGCAATTTATAATTTATAACTTAATAAAAAAATGAACTTATAATATCGAGAAATGAAAATGTATGTTAAATAATAAATTCAAATAAATTATGTATGTTTCAAAAAGTATTGTATATTACGTATATTTGTAAAAAGAGATAAATAAATCAATTTCTTTATAAACTTTAGTAGAGAGAAAGCGCATAATTTCTGAGAAAAAAATACTCCCACATATCTTTTCATATTTCAATATCTGATAATGAAATTCAATATCTCGATAATGAAAATAGAATTCTTTCTAAATAATATTTCTGATTTTTATTGTAAGATCGATTATCGCAGTGTGTGAGTATAATATTACTTATACCAACCTTCTGAGAGTAAATTTGAAATTCTACTGCAACCCTGCGAGACGCGTACAATAGTGAAAGCAACGCAGCTGCCTCTGAAACGTGTATAACATCGTATTACATTGCAGCTTGTAAAGTGTAAACCAGAACGAGTTCTCTCATGTTTTCTTTTTAGACATCGGACTATTGTGTAATAGTCCAAAGAAAATTCTGTTGCCTGCTGGAGGCCATGAAATTTGCTTCACTCGTTCGACAACAAATCCGAAAAGTCTTGATGCTCTGTGATGCGATATTCGTTACGTATTTTGTGATAATCTGGAGCACAAACGTAAAATTAAATGCTCGACACATAAACACTTTTATCTTAGTTACGGAATAGAATTAAAAATGTATCTCTCTCTAGAAGTTTCAAGAGAAATCTTTTAACATGATTGAATCCTTATGTGAAGATAAATAACTTTGAAAATTAAAAACTCCGATTAATCTATTATGCAACTATTACAAACAGTAACAATCTGTTACAAATTGCTCTGCGTTATCAATAATATATACAAATCACAATTAAAGATTATTAATTTATGGCAAAGTATAAATTATTATTACATATAAATATATTAAGAAACTTTGCAAATAAGCTCACTATTTATTTAATTGAAAAGTTTGAGAGAAGTAAAAAGTATATATTATATAATCCCTATAATGAACACTCTTTTAGCAATGTCCACATAAAACAAATATAAACAATTTTGCGCTTTAATTTTCTCACGAATCCATCGCTATCTTATCCATTTTTACAATGTACCGATGAAAAGAAAAAAAAGATTCGTTGTTTCTGCTGCTCGAATTGGGAACATGTGTAGCAAATCGTATTTCGCACGATTCAAAGCTAAGCACGGAGACTTGACCTACCCTTTATCGACAATCCTATCCTTGATCCTTACGTCTGTACTGTTTCCGTCGCCCGGAAAGAGTGCAAGAAGCGTCACACCTGCGGCAAATAAAAGAAAATTGTCTGAAGGATGAAGTCGGTAAACGTGAAGAATTTCGCGTCATAATATGTGATCGAGGATAAATCGCGTATGTATGAATACTTGTGAATTTTCTAAAAGAAAAAAATATTCGCCACGAACATGTATACATACGCTTGTATAGAAATTGGAAAACGCAAAGGACTTAATATAATTTATTTTTTTCTTTTTATACTTGAATTTTTTTTATATTAAAATTTAGATATTAATCAATTTCACATGCGAGAGTCACTAACTTTTAGCGTGCGGCTGCGGACGAATTCCGGCGTGGCATGTCTGGAAGCTGCGGCAAGTCCTGACTTGATCCAGACGAGGACAGTGCTTTCCGCCGTTTTTCTCCGAGATCTCGATCACCCGGCTGCGTCTTTGAGTGCCACTTCCGCATCCGTTATCGCATGGACTCCATGGACTCCATTCGCTCACCGCGCAATCCACCACTGTAAAGATTGAATGAACATGACGTTAAGATCCGATCGTTTATCGCGGACGAACGATAAAATCGTCCTGAAACTGCAACTGCGACCGACAAATCGATAGTAGAACATCTGGAAAATGTCGTCTCGTTCAAGCTCTCTTTTTCAAGCTTCCATTCTCAGAGTAATTAACTCTCTAACAATATTTTTATGATTATTATTATACAAGATTTAATTCTCTAAAATACAATTACAATACATTATAGCGCGGTGATGTGTGCATGTTTCAATAAAAGTCAAGGAGTCAACCACCATTATTTTCCCGATATTTTATGCCGCCTATAAAAGGCAGTTCGCAAAAATAGCGAACTATTTATGAACGTCCCTTCGAAACGTCCCACCGTGTATTGTTCACGTCACTCTGCTATATCGCCTTTTCGAGAATACGGGAGGCATTAAAAGAGGATAAAAATACGATAAATGTGTCAGCAATCACTGATACTTTGCCATGTATTAAAAAATACGCGGAATACGCGAGATAAAAATTTATTGAATGTAGGCATTCCATTTTGCGTAGAATGCATTGAAAGAATTACCGGTACATTTAATAAAATGCAGTAATCAATTTTTACAAAATTAACACCGTTAATTAAGCGATAAAATATAATCTGATAATGAAATATTAAGCAATAATTATTTCGCGTCAAATTTGTAATAGCTATTTAAAACGAGAGCTGAGCAATTAGTTCAAAATGATATCTAACCTTCTGTTGAACACAGAAAGTTAGACAGCACAATTTATCTTACGTTTCTAAAATATTTCTCTTTTATAATAGAACCCACCATTACGCAGTCTGAAAAGGCAATTAGAGAAAAATATTCAAATAAATAAGATCTTGCTCCTTTATCTTCAGGATATAGAAAAGAAATCTTTGAAGATTGGGAAGCGCAATGTATCATAAATAAGGCACATAATAAAAACATTAAAACAATGCGTATCGCGAAAGAGAGAAATAAAATTAATGAAATTAAATTAAATATTTCATATAACTCTGCATTTGCATTTACAGCAAATAATGTATAATTAAATGATGAATGCTAACGTATTAATGTAATCACATTTTTTACATGCGCAAATTGTGATGTATATTAATATAATTATTAACATTTTCAATATTTTCCCATATAACATTTTCTTGCGTTTCCACACACATACACAATTAGTGTAATTTAAAGTAATGTTAAAAATTTATTATACGAGCGATCGGTTTTTAGTAGACATTCATAAATACGAGAAAAATATTTTACAGATAATAAACCAATATTACAGCACACCAAGTGACAAAATTCAAGCTGCAAAATTTTACATTAGGTTGTCAGCAAGTGGTAAGTAAAGCAAGATGTGTCTAATTACTTATTTATCGTTTCTCTTTTATTTAATATTAGAGAGTCGAGGTCTATCTGGTCCAGCTCATCGTAATCAGAACACGGTTATATCGATCCATTGTGTATTCGAACTAAATTATTTCACCTGTACACCGATTGACGATTTATCGAATGGTTAAATCCACACACGAGATGTTGGAAGTTTTTTTCGAATCAGAACGAGAGTATAATACGTCCATGATCGTCTTTCATCCATATAAGATGATGTTACATCTTTAAGTCGGGAGAAATTTCTTCGGCAGGTAAGCGTGATAATCGCGTTTTGGCGCAACTTTGACTTTGGCGAATATCGAAGCTTTACAATTTTACAAAAATCGGCCATTAAGGATGATCATGCCAGGCAGATGAAAAGCCGCACATGCGGCGAGATGCAATAAGATTATTTTTATCATCGATAACCGCTGTCGGCTTTGCAATCCTATGCATTCATCTACGATAAATTATAATGCGATTTTTACTTGCGTTGTTATTGTTGTTTAGTGAACAATTTATACGTATATGCTAATCTTGGCAATTAAACTGGTAACGCATAGCCATGTTAAACGAACGGAAATGTGAATCGAGTAATATTAATCCTTTTATATTTAACAGGCGCATTATTCGGCAATCAATAAAAATGGGAACAATTTCAGACAATGTAGGATAGCTCGACTATTTATTATGCAAATATAGGCGACAATAGGATTTGTTGATAGCGACACAAACAATCATCAACACGATTCCAAAAATCATATCATATAAATTACAAAAAGAGAATATAATAAAATATCGCATTGAATGTATGAAATAAAAAGAAAAATTTTTTTAAATTTAATTATTCTAGTATTTAACGCAACAAAAAAGTAAGCAAAAAGCCAGTATTCTGTCAAAAGATTTAAACTGTATCACAAGATATTGTAAAGAGCAAAAAACTTGAATAAATGTCATTATCTCAATATTATCACAAATCTGTAGAATATGACCATAAAGATTCGGTCTATAAATTATAAATTATTTTGCAAAGATATTCTTTTCTTTTATATTTTGTCAAAACTGACCCTCTAGTCTAGACGGAGCGTTATCAGCTTTATTACTTAGGCGATACAGCTGTAATAATTCTTCCAATCTCTGTATAAAAGATAATTCTTTACGGATCATTTCTTCTAAATACAAAACATCCACATACTCAAATACACATACAAATTTATATAAACATATATTTTTATGTTTATTTTTGATATTTGATTTTTTGTGAATTAATTTTCTAGAAATATTTCAATTAATTTCAGTAGACAAGTGACTTTTACAATTTCCTTAATATTATTTAACATATTTTACGGTACTTTATGCATTGAGAAGGTTATGCGATATACATAATAGAGTCTCAAATATACGATATATGTTTGAAATACTTTATCATGCAAGAATAAGTAGATTCCTGTTAAATGCAATAGATCCATATTTCAAATTGATAGCTGCTCGATACTTGATTAAATTTTTGCAGGATGTATGTTATTGTAGATACTTGTTGAAATGTAACATCAGCATTTTTTAGCAATTGATTTGATCAAAAACTGAAAGTAGATATTGGTTTTAAAGTGTTATAGAATAAAAAAAAATAAATCACATATCTCACTCGCCATTTAGTTGATATATTGATCTGAAGAGAATGAAAACTTTAATAATAAAAAAAAAACTTGCATGTGTGTGAATAAAATTTTTCACTCCATCAAAACTGTTTTTTTTTTCTACATGAAGATCATTGATATAATTAAAAATTTAATAGCAGTTTGTAAATTATTAAGGAATAATTCTCTCTACCTCTCTCTCTCTCTCTCTCTCTCTCTCTCTCAAAATGACCATACTGAAACTCTAAAATATGCAAGATATAGTACATCTATAAGATCAAATCCATATAATCCTACAAAATCCATAATGTCTAAGAGTATACTTAACATGAATTGATCTATTAGTAAAAACGGACTATGTTCAATTAATTCATGTTCTCCATGTTATTATCTTTTAAAAACTGATTATTTCTTTGACATGTTTACACTTGATTATATAATTAATTTATCGATACTTATTATTCCATGTGTTCTGATTTTATACCAAATTCCACTACAAATAATTATTAAGATTTTATGATTGACAGATTCTAGACAGTGAATTATTTGTGAATTATGACTCGAGCTATAAACTTACTTATTCTAATAA